>NW_009618392.1:30930-64269 GCF_000690535.1 Cariama cristata | reverse complement strand
CTGAGCCAGCGTCAGGAGGATCTTCAGATAAAACACTATATAACAAACAGTGCCGCTGCTGGAAAATTCAAGGCCAGTGTTCTTCCTTGCCCAAGTGCCCAGCTGTCAAAGCTGCATGCACTTCAGCTAGCATCTCTAGGGGTGAAACCTGTAACAAACCTGGCCTTATGTTGCCCTCCACAGCATCCCCTTTTGGAAAGATGGATAGTGCTCCACAATACCCCCTCTGGAGTTTGCTCGGAGTCCTCCTGTGCACAGCCATGAAGCCCTGAGAAAACTGTGTGACAAGATCGATCATATCCTCATGCACCTTCTTGCAGTTCGCTGCCGCAGAACCACCGAGGGAGGGACAGAAGATGTATCCTGGTGTATGGCCTGGCTGGAGTCTTGTGTCCTCCTTGCCATACTGAAAAAGTAAGTATAGGATTGCTGCTTTGGAAAGGCCACCTGCAACAGCCACCGCTGCATGAGATTGCTGCTGACGGCAAAAGGGGTTACGGCTAAATTCAGGTCACAACCAGTGCCACAGAAAAAGGGAAAAACTGAGGAAAGCCTACTGCCAGGCTAGGGATGGGAACAGCCCCAGGGATGAAGTAAGAATGTGGGGATGCAGTTCTGTGACAGATGTGAGGTGCTCCACGCAGCACCTAAACCTGTCCCTGTGGATAGCCCTGGGAGGGGTGAGGGGCCCAGCTGGCACATCTGCAGGGCTGTAGCCCTTCTTCTGACATGGCCACACCAATACCCCAGTGGAGATCTTCAACAGCCTCCACCTTGGCTTGGTGGCCTACTTGTCAGGATCAAGCTGGCTTCTGACTGTCTCGCAAAGTTCAGGTAGACTGCACAGAGTAAATGACATCCTGGTCACTGCTGAGAAGGTCCAGAAGGAGTTTCACTTGGAGGTGATCTCCTGAAAGTCAAATACTTAAGCAGTGGGCTGCATCTGGGCTGTTAATGTGCTCAGGGAGACCCTAAGGAGTAGCAACCCAGGCAATCCTGAGGATGCTTGGCGACAAGAACTTGACTGTGAGATCTTAGCTCTGCACCACCCACCTTGTGCAAGACCATGAATGCATAGCCATAGTTGCGCCCCACACCTCCTCAGCGCATCAGAGAGGGGTTATACCAACTGATCTCACCACTGTGAGCCTGAGGGCTCTGTCTACATAGCCCCGTCTGTGGGACATTGGCCTCAGAGCCAGGCAAGGGAGCTGGCAGTGGTTGGCCAGGCTGGTAAAGGACAGCATGAAAATAAAGAACAGGACCCAAGGGAAGACCATCAGACTATTTTCTGGATTTTCCACCCCTTTTTCTTTTGGTAGGGTAAACTGTCCTGTCTCTATTCTTTTATAGATGATGGCAACAGATCTGCTTTAGCAAGAAAATGGATGGCTAGCTCATAATGTGGATTTGAGACCTGACTCGGTAAGTCAGAAAGGGCTAGTGGCTCTAATTTGTTATTTATTGCACTTCTGCAGACCCCAAGTAAGTGTTAAAAGGCCAGACTGTATTTCTTACTTATTTTTAAGGTTTTGGCCACATTACAATTTCATGCTTTCTGTTTTTCTGCAGTAACCTATTCCAGCCATAAACCAGCGACAGTCTGGGCACATTTAATCTGAGGGGATTCCAGATGGCTGTTGTAATAGAGAGTGACCAGTCTTTCAGTGTGTGGTCTGTGCTTAGTCTGAGCTGGACCAAATAAAAAAGCGATACGAAAATACCTCTGTATCTGTGGATTCCCCAGTGAGGAAGTCTGGAACTTTTGTAAAAGTTTTACTTTATTTTTAGTCATTAATAGGACAAAGCTATTAAATGTGGATTGTTTTTCAGGTTTGCCCCTTGCCAGTAGCCTCTCTGCAGGAAACCATTACAATTTTCTTGCATTTGAGAACAAAAGTTTTTGCGTTTGACAGTTGCAAAATATTTTTGCACTCTACAACATCTGCTTGTTGTTTTGATTTAGGGCCTTGGGCAAGCTCTTAGTTCACGCCCTCCTTTCCATCTTGTCTGTGCAAAAAGCAAGTGAGGTTCATGATAGTTGCCCTGAACTTAACAGGTGTGAGGTTGGTGGAAGCAGCCTCTAAAGATTTTCAGAGCTCCTGGTACAGCGGAGAGCAGTCTGCCCATGGCTCTCTGTGTTTGATTACAACATGGGTGGTGTTGTGACCCCCTTTTCTAAAAGGTCCCTTTCTGCTCACCCATATCAAGCTACCATAGCACCATGATCAGTGGGAAGCTGAGGGCTGCAGGGGTTTGGACACTTGACGTGTCTACACCTCCAGGGGCTGGGATCAGAGGTTTTAAGAAGTGCAGGCATGTTAGGTATGGGACAAGGGTGAGAATGACCCTTTGAGGTGGATTGTTTGGTCAACCATACCCCTGGTCTGATGGCAGCTGGGGTGCCCTAAGGGCTTGTATCATGGTGGTGGCCTTGGGGAGGACCTCACCAAACCATGCCTCACCACTGCCTCAACCTCTTGGGGTCTCTGCTGTGAGCATAATGGAAAATAACAATGCTTCCCTACCTTACAGAGACATTGCATTTGTGTTTGTAAGGTTTTCTAAAATGGCAGATAAGTAATTATCTAAGGAAGGGAAACTAAGTACCTAACGTAAGTAGATGAATCTTCTCATTTGCTTTGCCTCATCTCTATCTGGACTAACTCCAATCACCAATCGTAATTCCCCCTCTCCTTAAAAAATCAATACTTCAGTAAATCATAGTCTTTTTCAATGCCAAACATGAACATTTTATTGCACAATGACATCTACCTCAAATCCAGGCAATCTTTCACCCTGAATGCCTGTGAATTTTAGGGGCCAGTATTCGATGATGTTAGGAATAGCATAAATGAGTTATGTTAGGTGTTTTGGTCTACAAGTTCTGAAAAACGCTAATAGACTTGAAAGAAATATTCTGTCAAAGAAGTATCCTGTCAAATGCAGCACACATTGTACACTGATACGGCATAAACACACCATCTACTCTCCCTGGAAATATGACGTGACAGTTTACTAGTCTGGCATAAGGTCTCTTCACATAACCGGTCAGCCTACACCATATGGGAGTCACCTGGCCGTATCTTAATTACATCTTATAGTCTGGCACCAGAGCCACCCTCACTGTGCATCAGTAAGCAGCCCATTTTCTAGCGCTGTCAGACCTTATCTATAGAAGGGAGAGGAAGCAGTGGAAAGTAATTGTTATGCTCTGGCAGAAAGGCCAGAAAACAGTCATGGGGACTTGGGGACTTATTCCTGGCAGGTTTCCAGCGCTCAGGGTGGATGTACCTAGGTATGCTCCCACCACGCCGTGAGACGGGGCAGGGTGGGAGACCAGGGCATCAGTGTGAGCATCAGAAATGCGTCGGGACTTACAAACTTGAGCTGGGTTGTCTTCTACCCCTGCGTGGCCACCACAGATGCTTAACGCAGAGCAATCTGAGAATGGCTGTAGGACTGCCGTGACTAAAGGTTTAAACTTAGCAGCACTGATCACTGCCAGCGTTGGTCCGGCAGCCCGCTTAGAGGCTGAATGCTGTCCTTCCTATAAGCTACGTGACATGTTAGGACAATGGCTTGTTTGCATTTTTATCCGTTTCTTTATGCGAAGATGACAATTTTATTGAGTCAAACTGTGAAGCTTTTGTTCAGACTGGTGGAGTCTCTACTTGAACTGAGGGGAATTTTGCCAGAATAAATCCTGAATGAAAAAGGAGGCAGGGCTTCAGCTTTTGATGGAGTGTTTTAACTGACATTTTAAGTTGAAGCACATTTGCAAGGGGACTCTGACTGAAAGAAAGTTTTTGTGGTAAATATAGCAATTTGGGATTCAAAAGAAGTTGCAGAATTACTGCCATGTGTGCTGAGTTTTATCCCATGCAGGAATCCTTCAGATTGACTTTGACTGATAGAGTGGGTGAGATTAATAATGATTTGAATAATTTATATCACTGAAATATTTTTGTGGGGGTTTTGCGCTTCCTACAGATGTCTCAGTTGGACTTTTAGCCATGATGTTTAACAATTTTGAATACATGATTACAAATGCTTAAACTTATAACAAATATATAATGCTTTCTCATGCTATTCACCCATTACTAGACATCCAGAATAATAAAAGCTGATCAGGGCATAAGGCCTCCTTTCATAAGATCTCCTGTACAAATATCTTATGAAAACAAAGGCATAATGAAGGTACTGTTATTTTCTCTTCACATCACTTGCACATGCCACAGAGATGCAAAGGAGGATAATTTTATCAAATAAGGAGAAAAGGAAAGGGTTTAAGTGGGTCCTGAGTGGGTTTCTTTTCCAAATGAAGCTTATTTGTCACTGCATTAACACAGAAAAAGAGAGCAAAGGTGGGATCTCGAGGCAGCCCTGCCTCTAGGCAAATCTCAAATTAGAACTGCCACATTACAATTTCACGGCTACGTGTATAGCGGCAAGGGTGGAAGACGTGGCACCTGCAAAGACTTGGCCTGGAGAGCTGAGGAGAAAACCTGAGCCAACTGCTGACGCTGTGCGATGCCCACCGATAACCCACATGGCAGCATCACATCAGTGCTCTGGGTCCCGCACTCTTGCTCGGGGCCTCTCACTCATAGAGACCGCCACTGCCTGCGTCCTCGCACACGTGTTGTATTCACATCTTATTGCCCATCAGGTCTTTGAAAGAGGAATGGGGTTTTTTTCTGTTACACGGGTGTAGTGCCTCATCGTGTTATGCCGTAGTTCTCGTTAGCACTTACAAATCCAGCTGCAATATGAGTAAATCCACTCATAGAGACCGCCACTGCCTGCGTCCTCGCACACGTGTTGTATTCACATCTTATTGCCCATCAGGTCTTTGAAAGAGGAATGGTTTTTTTTTTCTGTTACACGGGTATAGTGCCTCATCGTGTTATGCCATGGTTCTCATTAGCACTTACAAATCCAGCTCCAATACGAGTAAATCTTCCTGCTGCTGTCGATGAGAGCGCTAGCACTGAATCTGGAGTCAAAAAGGTAACGGTGAGATGTGGGCTGCGTAAGTGATGTTTCAGACATCAGAAAAGACCTGGATGTATGAAGCCTCCCCCATCCCTGTGAGAAAGCCCTTCTCCCTTGCCGTCCCCACCATGTCTTGGAGGGGAGGGGGACCCGGTAACACCACATGAAAGAGATGAGTGAAAATGAGCAAACGTCATTAAAATTATCCAGAGGACCTCATTGAAAATGTACTGAGCAGTCCTGGCTGAGACAGACATTTTTCACACTGTAATGGCCACACGGCTCCCTAAGTGGAAGAAGGAAGGTCATTTACTTCACAGAAGAAAAAAAAAAAAAGACTATGAGATCATTTATAACATTACTCACAGCCATTATCTATCCCAAATCATTCTTATGCCTTGTCTGTGATATTGGCTGCCTTGCAGTGCTCCAAGTCTCTCTTGACATAAACCCCTTTCTTATTCCTTAATGGCATACCAGCTGAAATATTTAAAGCATTTGCAGACAAATGTATCTAATTGTATCCTAGATGCAGGAAGGCCCCGGGGAATGCTGACTGCTGCCACAGTCACATTTACCTGCCCTGGGGAGCCTGTTGTTTCAGTAAAAACCCTGTCAAATACAGGTTGGTTAATAAGAAAATGCTTTTCCGCAAATAGAGCGTATTTAGGCTCACCTCCTGCGCTGAGGCACTCCTCTGAGTGACAGAGCCTTCCTGACCTCTCCCACCGCCCGCCGGCCCGCTGCGCCCCGCTGAAGGGCGGCCCCGGCTGAAGGGCTGGCAGCGTGCAACTCGCCTCGGTCCAGCCGCCGAGGTGTCCCTTCACCTCAGAGGTGTCCCTTCACCATCAAGGTCCCCCTTCACCATCAAGATCCCCCTTTGCCACCAAGGTCCTCCTTTGCTGCCAAGATCCCTCTTTGCCATGAAGGTTCCACTTCACCACCAAGGTCCCCCTTCACCTCAGAGGTCTGCCTTTGCCGTCAAGGTCCCACTTCATCATCAAGGTCCCCCTTCGCCACCAAGTTCCCCCTTCACAGCCAAGGTCCCCCTTTGCCTCAGAGATCCCCCTTTGCCACCGAGGTCCCCCTTCACCTCAGAGGTCTGCCTTTGCCGTCGAGGTCCCCCTTCATCATCAAGGTCCCCCTTTGCCACCAAGTTACCCCTTCGTCACCACGTTCCCCCTTCACCACCAAGGTCCCCCTTCACCTCAGAAGTCTCCTTTTGCAGCCAAGGTCTCCCTTCTTAATCAAGATCCCTCTTCGCCACCAAGGTCCCCCTTCGCTGCCAAGGTCCCCCTTCACCACCAAAGTCCTCTCTTGCCTCAGAGTTCCCCCTTTGCCGCTGAGGTCCCCCTTTACCAATGAGATTCCCCTTCACCTGAAGAAAGTGGGGGTCATGGCCCGGGCAGTCCTCCAAGAGGCTTCCACATTCAAAACTGGTCCTGAGTGTGTGATTAAATATGGGTGCAGAAAGAAAGACCTAAAAACTTGCTCAGGATGGTCAGGCAACGAAAGAAGACTAGATCCTCGTCACCCCTGAGTCATGCAGTTTCTTGCTTGATTTGTACTCGAGCCCCATTTCCCATCCCCACGTGAGACCAGCCTCAACCCTGATGCGTCTGACAATGGCTTTTCATGCGTGACCCTAACAGATGTCTCTGGGCTCCAGCCCACCATGATGGCTGATCTAGTGAACGTCTGGAATAGTTTCTTGTCTGCGCACTGTTTTTAGTGGTTGGAGTAGCAATTACAGAATCATGCCCCATCCACTACATGAGGGGCTGGTAAGGATCTTTCACGATCTCCTGAATTTTTATTTTTCTCACTCACTGCCTTTATTTGTCTGTAAGTCCTACACTGCACTTTCCAAAAACATTTGTTTTGACTCTGAGTCCATGTAGCAGAGCAAGACTGATGCATTGCAGAGCCCTGGGGGACTATCTGGGGCCTCCCACCAAATCCTCATCCTGTTTTCTTCAAGGATCTGATGCAGTTGCTTCCTCTGACTGGGATTAACGAGTGGATCCTATTTACCATTGCCAGGAACGCGAGAAATGGTGATGTGCCTGTGTGAGGTAGGGCATCCAAAAAGAAAAAGTCTCCGGTGTGTCCCAGTGCTGAAGAAATTACAGCTATTGTTCAGGATCTCTGCAAACAACTCTTGAAGCCTGCTTATTCCCTAGCACATTCAAAATGACCACTGCACCAGTAAGACATTTTTTGAATAGCAGACAACTGTGGAAACATTTGGCAAGAAAACGTGGGAAATAACAAAGAAATTGCAAACTTTGGCTGCCACGAAGTGGAGTGTTTGAAAATCCTGCCCAGAAAGTCCTGAAGGGAAAATGTGACGCGTAGTGCCCCAGATTATTTCATATGAGACATTAACATTTTTGCTAGTAATGACTATTGCTTTTCCCGTGCTATTGGCAGTGCCCTAAACCAATACAAGGGCAAAAATAAATTGTCCTGCCTGGCTCTTATAGCTGTGAAAAAGCACACCCTATTCCCCAGAGTAAAAGTGGTTGAATAATCTACTCTAAGAAACATGACTCCAACTATTTAGTGGCAGCCATTTCAGATCACGGCGGTGCAGCCTCAATAGAAAAAATATATAAATTGAGAGGTGGGCAGAGAGCAGCTGAGAACACTGTGAATGAGCATGGGTTAGTCCTAAACCTGGCTTAAGACTCATGGCCAAAGAATAAAGGAGCTGGGGGTGGGGAAACACATTGTTCTCATTATCTGCCAGCGGTTGCACATCTGCACTAAAAGTCAACAAAAGGGCATTTTTTGTACAATTGTACATTGTGTAATAAGATAAGAATAAAACTAATTCACATTTATCTAGAATTTCTCAGAATGGTTATAGTCCCTGTAGACATAGCTGACTTTATAAAATGTGAAAGTCTGAGTCACACCAGCAGATTGTACATGGCAGGGAAACTAATCTGATGTAACAGAAATGTTTACAAGCCCAGTAACCCTTCTCCCTCCACCCTCCTCCGCTTTAAAAAGCCACGTAAGGCCATGGATCAAAGCAATGCAGCAGCAGCATGCGTAACACTGAAACAATAACAGCCCTGACTTCCTCAGACGTCAATAGTAGAAGTTACCAGAGGATTTTTGCATTCACTGGAGGAGGAGGTAATATAATCATATGCATCAAAGACTGGAAGTGGAGCTATAATACCACCAACTCTTATCACTAAAATATTGCTAAACGTGATTAAACACGGTTCAGTGGAAATATCAGAAGCTTGCTACCCAGTGGGATCAAAAAAGCAGCAAACAGTTCAGAAATGTGTACTCAGTTAATGCTTACCAGATTCAATCAATTTAGAGTAATAGCCAGTTCCAGTCCTTAATTCATATCTTTATGAAATGAGGGCAGATACACTCCTCTCATGTCTAATAGATTTCCTGTCTCTATTTTTTTCTTTCTTTTCCAAGCAACACACCACCTTCGGTTTCTTGAACTCTTCATCACTCCCTAGGAAATCTGGAGGTTCCTTCCAGATAGCAAATTTGCTATTGCTTCCTGAGCAGATCTCAGGTTCGGCAAAGGTAAATGTGACGACACAACGCGTTTAGGGTTTTGTAAGACATGTGACCTCACTGCGCATGACACTGTGAAAATAAATGAGAAGCGCAAAGTCAAAAGAGCCCATACTGAACAAATTAAATGTTGCCTGTAAATGAGAATTTGTCACCCTGGGGGATGCTCCTCGCAGAGTCCCGTGGATTTTCTTTCTGGTCCTGGTGGAAGATCGGGAGATAACAAAAAACTGGTGGAGAAGCACTTGGGATAGGTCAGCTAGAAAAATTGATCTGGATTACTTGTCACAGGAAGGTCAGTTAAACAGTACACATTTTGACAGCCAAATGAAAGACCGTGAAGCTAGGGATAAATAAAGGCAGCTTACCTACAGGAATGGGGGCTTTACTCTAGAAAGCGGTGGTTTAGCAAGGGATTTAGGTGAATAGGCTGGTAACCAAGCCTGTGGGAACTCTCGGGATAATTCATAGCATAAAGGCCAATTTGAATCTCAGAGAAGAGCAGTGATATTTTTAGCTGCCCTACTAACATGCTGGAGAAAGCTCAGACAAAAGCAACAAGAGTAATCAGAGGTCTAGTAAATGTGAACTTGGGGGAAAAATTGAAAGATGACACTGTGTCTAGTCTGGAAAAGAGAAGAGAAGACAACAGCCTTCAAGAAAAGGTAGCTGCAACAGAGACCGTAATAAAGTGTTGACCATATCTGCTGGCAATAGAGCAACAAGTAACAAGCTTAACTTGCATCAAGGAAGATTTGTATTAGCCATCGGAAACATTTTCTAATGATACAGACCACTGAGCACTGGAACATATTGCAAATTACCACAGGATTAAGAACTGGTTGGGCTGGTGGTTCCAATCTTTATTTTTCACCAAACCTCAACTGAGAAAACTGGCAGGGTTCTGCCTCCCATTGTTAAATGGCAAAATTGTTTTGTCTTAAAACAAAGAGCCTTAAAGGCTTTTGAATACTGGAAATAATGATGGTGGTGATGATGACACACACAAAAGACCTCGTTCAGGGAAGGCACCAGCTCTATTAAAAACAAACGAAAAGTCAGCCTGGGAGTTAGCCACCTTTTGTAACGGTCTTTAAAAGTGGGAGGGTGCTGGAAAACTGGCTGGGACGTGACTAGGGTGCGCAGGAGCTGATACGGTGGTAGAGATTGAGAGTCTGTGTCAGAGGAGTCATTGCAGACAATTGCAATGAATCAGTCTTTAAGCAAGCGAGAAATAACTGGGTTGTGGGATGAGTGGAGATGAAGGGGAACTAAGGACACTGATGGGTGGTCATGGGGTTCCTGGCATGACACAGGGCTGGGAGCAGAGAGGACTGATGCGGGGAACATGAGAAGACAGTAAGGCAGAGAGCACAGCTCGGGGCATTTGGTGCTGGATTGCAGCAGCTTTTCCTTCTCCCTTCCTCCACAGTGGCAATGACCCCACAGCCTACACCTCGCTGCGGGGACTCCCAACAGAAGGGGCCGTGCACCTTTGAGGGAGGCTCAGAGCCCGTCTCGAGGCAACGGTACTCAAGCAGACCTTTTTATGATTGCAAAGACCTGCTGAGCAGCCTTTGTCAGATATACTGCCCTTGCCAAGCAAAAAGTGATGGAGAGCTGCTGACAAAGGAAAGAGGACCGTCTTTCTGTTTTCTGTGCTTCTTGTGCTGTTTAAACTGTACCTGCCTGAAGCCTAAGGAAATGTGCACTGATGTAAATATGTACATGAAAACGGGGAGGTCCTGCTGTGCTGGCCATTGAGGGGCTGTGCAGATGATGCCCTCAGTTATCACTTTCCCGAGAACCCGAGGACGTGTCCTCACGTTGTGTCACTCCTACTACGCCAACCGAAATCCCTTATTGCTCATGTTTGGGAACTAGAGTCACGATCTCAAATGTTCTCACATTAGTTGAGTAGAGAAATGCCAGACCTCCTACTATGTATGTGTGGGTAGCACCTTTTCTTTGATTAGCTCAGAATACTTTCTAATAGGAGTTAACCTTCGTGACATCCTTGAGGGACTGGCCCACTGTGATTAATCTTAATATCTCTATCTTACAATGGGAAAATCAGTACCAAAACTTGCTCAACATCATCCTCTAAATTGTTGCTTGAGCCTGGACAAGAGTATGCTATTTCTTTTTTTTTTTTTTCCCCCAATGAGTTCCTCTGGTGATTAAAATGCACTGCTAGATATAGGGAAGAAGGCAATCTGGAAATGGTACTCCTTAACAGTATCTGTACATTGAAGAAGGCCTTACTGCTATCATAAGGCCTGCCTGGATGGATCTCTACATGCTCTCAGTTTCTGGCCCAACGAGGACTTGAAATGTGTCTGGCTGAAGTCACAAGGCTCCAGCGCTGTATATACCATAATTCCTCTTGGAGGGAGTCCCGGTCCATGCTCAGCACCCTGAGATTAAGAAATGCTCAGAATTGTAAAAACACAAATCACAAAACAAGCTCGGTGAAGTTTGAAGAGCAGTTTTTGAACACCCCAATGTGGACGGTAAACCACAACAACAGTAACAGGAAAAGCAGCACCACAAACGAAAACCCAGTACTCCATTTGAAACTAAATTCATTTAATAAACTAGAAGAAATTGCTCAGCAATGAAAAACTCCAGCACCACCACCCTGACCACATAAGATACATGAGAATAAACAGACTTGTGGGCACACCTCAGGCGAGCTTAAAACAGCAGCCTGCTCCAAAACAGTCTCCACACTAGCAAGGTGATCTCACTGTCTGGTAGAAATAACGCTCATCAGCCAACTGTAATCAATCAACTTCACAGGAGTGCTTCCTATGTATAAAAATTGAGATTGGTAAAATGTACAGGATGTTTGTGCCAGACCGCTATCTTCTGACCTCGATGAACAAACAAACTGAAAATATTTCTCACGGAAACCAGTTTTAGGTTACAGATCAGGTAATAACTTGGGAACTTCAGCAAAGCACAAATCATAGCTCAGCAAAACCTCCAGAAAACATTTGCAGTGATTCTTTCAATTTCGTAGCGAAACCCCGCTTGGGGTCTGCTTTCGCAGAGGGGTCCAAGAAACAAGTTTTGGTTTTGCTGGTGCCCTGGCATAATGACTTTGGAAGGCGGGCAATCTGTGTTGAAGAGGCAGGTCATAAAGAGGATGAAGGCCTACTTGCTGCAGCGGGTTGCAGGTGACCAGGAGCCCTTTTCTGATACTGGGGCACAGGACAAGTTGATTGAGCAGGGGAAACCTCTAACTTCTCTGATCAGGAGCAAGACTATATGTATAGGCATACAAGTGTTGTATCAGCAAATGGTAAATTGCAACATTTCTTACTTATCGTGTGAGAACTAATTTTTCTGTGATTTGTGTCAAGCAGTTGATGGGTGGAAGTGGAAAGTAAATCAAATGTACACAAAGCAGACCTTTTACCATCATTTGCTATTAATAAAAAAACCCCCAACTGCTTCAAATGTGCTCGGTGTTTTGTGGGGAAGGTTGAATAGACAAGGCATCAAAACAAGTTTTGTACTTAACATCTAATGGACGTATTAAATAAGGGAAGTAGTAACTGTAGTTAATGAACGGACAGGCTGTTTCTGGTCACTGTGGACTGGATATTCACAGACATACAAGTTCTTAAAGATACAGATGAGTGCTCTGTGGCGTTTCCCAAAGCATCTCACTGGAAAACGGTGACAGTTGTGTGAAGTGGGAACGCTACCTGCTTGAGTTGCAGTTTGGAAAAATCTCACCCACATCCTTCACGTTTCTAAAATGAGTGTGTCTTGACCTTGCCCACCTGTTTCTAGTCACAGGCTGGAAGAGGAAATGAGCTTTGCTGCTTCTTCCACTCCCAACCGATTTCTTAACTGTGAATGAATGAGTCCAAATGAAGAAAGTGCTCTTTTCACACCCGTTAGCTAAACTGAAACCAAAAGTCACTACACGAAACGCTTTTCTGCATAACAGAAACCAAAAGTCTTTGCATTTAAAAAGGGTAAATACCGAACAGAAAAAATATTGATAATGCGATACGCGGTGTTTCAAACCAATCTTAACAGTTAAGAGGGTTTCCTCTTTTTTCCTGTGACTTTGCAGCTTGAAAATCACCGTTATTGAACTGGCAACTTAAGGGCAGCAATTGCCAGAGCTGAAGAGAAAGGTTTGTCTGAAGTCTTCTACTTCTCCGCGTGACCTCTTCTGCTGGGCAGCGCAGATGATCTGCACCCACGAGCAGGGTCTGTTGGCACTAGGCCTTCTTCCCGTGTACAAGATGTAGTGGAGAGCGCAGACGGAAAGGATAAAAAGGACCAGGAACGGAGAAAATGGAGGGTTCATGAGGTGCTGGGAGACTGGGTGCGTTGTCTGAGGACACACAAGAAATTTGTGACAGGCATGACCCAGCCGCTGGCACCGGTGGAGGGTGTGTGCTGCTTTCAGTGCTGCTTCCCTGAGAAGCTGCCAAGGCAATGGTATGTGGATTATCAGCTGTCACCCAAGTGTCCCTTCACACTAAAGTTATCATTCATCAGCTCCTGGTAGACCATCTCCACAAGTGACTCAGCAGGAGGAAAAAAAGACCTTTTGTGCTAAATGACGTTCTGCCATACTTTGCGCAAAGCAGGAGGTATCAGAACATCTAGCAAAAAGTGAAGCAACTGGAATTCACCTAGTAACACCATCAGGATACATCTGATACCTAGCCAAACCCATTCCTCTCAGATTATTGTCTCATTCAGCCCAACCCAGGCACTCACAAGCTGCCAGACTGCATTGGCATGTGCAAGATTGGCGCTTCACATGGTAGACAACTTAGTCTTCATGGTGGAGGTCATTTGGCAGAAAGTACTGCAAATTATTGTATCTCGTGGTAGCTGATTAAGAAGGATTCTCTATTTTGACAGCAGCTCTGCTACCAAGAGGGGACACTATGCATCTTGATGCAAGCATAGACTACAACTAGTAAACAGCCCTGAAGGAGTTTTACCATATTCAGAATGCTTACTGGCATAATTGCTCCTGGGCAGTTATTATCATTAGGTGGGGAAAATGAGGCAGAGAGTTACCTCCCTTTGCTACGACTGCAGAGGTAGGTAGCATGCCAACCAAATTCCTGTATCATCCTCACGCATACTCCACAGCATCAAGGCTGGGGATTGGATGGATCATATAAGTGAACTCAAAATAGTGAGCATCAGGGATTATTTAAATTCTACCAGGTTTGGGAAGGCGAAATCGGGAATGAAAAAAACCCACTATATACTTTCCCCAGAGGGGTAGGGCAGTGCCTACGAATGGAAAATGGTGGGTTTTCTTTTGCAACATGCATAAATCCAGCCTCCTTTCCCTTACTTCCCACACCCTCCTGGGAGCTTCTTCTGAATTGTAGCTCCCTTGACATGGCCCTCAGAGCGGTGTGTGGCTTTCAGCCACAGTGTTTCTAGCTCTCTTTGGGATACAAACTTTGGGCTTCATTCAAGAAAGCACTTAGGCATGTGTAATTCCTTAAATTTCAATGTGACTATTCATGAGCATAGAGTTAGCACATATTTAATTGCCTTCCTGAATATGGGCCAAAATAGAGAGTATCCCAGGAGTGTATGGGAAAGAAACTTAGTTTTCATTGCTTTAATGGAGATAGCTGCTCCACTTAGAAGCATTTGCAAATGGTTTGGGAAGGTTTGGGACTTTTTGCTAGCACATCTCCAGAGGGTAAAGCAGGCGACCAACCGTACTGCAAATGCAATGAGGATCACCTGTGTCTGCACCATCCCAAGGGGGAAGACTCACATGAGACTTGATACTTTTTCTCATTTTTTTGTACATCTGCCGAACAAGTGCTCAGCCTCAATGTTTTCCCCATCCATTTGTGAATTTATCAGTTTTTATTAATGTCTTCTGGGAAAGAGCTCTGGATTTAGAGTATTCATTTGTGCAGGTAAAAACAGAAGAGAAAAATTTTTAAGGGTCTCATTTTTAAGACTCTTCTTTCCAGTTTAGAAATAACTTGAAGGTGATGAACAGGAAAACATGCTTTTTATGTTAAATCTGACATGGTAACAAACTGGAGGTACGACACCAGTAATGATGGTACATTTCCTTAGTGCTCAGATGGCCACCTAGATCCCACAGATCTCCACTGTGTTCAACTGAAATTGTTACTGAGCGTGGAAAACCACCAAAATCTTTAGTATTTACCACCGGTTCTTGTCCAAATACCCTCTTCACTTTCCAAAACCAGCTCTAAAGCATGATGCAGGCTGTCAGTGAGTAGCAGAAGTTTCCATTTAGCTTTTCAGTTGTTAATGGCGAATGTCTGAGACAGTACTAGAATTTAAAAAATGAAGCATTTTGCCCAAGACCTACATCCCTTTATCCATGTATGGGTAATTATGGTGGATGCCTCCACATCTGTGATGAGATTCATCTCGTCTTAAAATAGATGTCTCTTAGACATCTATTAGATGGTCAATGGAGACTGAGAAATCATTGCTTAATTTTCAGACCCCAGTTTGCAACACTGGCAGCTAGCAAGAAAAACCTACTTTCCTCACGGTCACTTTTAGTGGTAGCTTGGCCTGCAACAGTCGTGACCCACATACACATACACCAAGCCGGCTGAGCCATGATGAAGGTTAGCACACTGCCTGCTGCTGCAGGCTTAGAGGGTTTTGGGTTGAGTCATGTGTGGGTGGGGGTAAGGCTTTCTCCTACACAACCAGTGTTATTTTCACTGACGGCCTGGGCGAGATGGGGAAGGAAGGAGGTTAATCAAACAGCGTGTGTGTGTCCTGCTTGCAGCAGCATCGGATGTGACTGCTCAGCACACTGGGGTTTGAGGGCGAGTGTCCAGCCTCTGCGGTGGATGAGAGGCTGCTGAAGCCTGGGGAGGGCAGGTGGACAGTACCTTGGTAGCATGAGGCTCTCGGGGCGCAGAATGGTCGCCTTTTTTTGGAGAGAGGAACAGCTGAGCCCTGGGATGGGGCTACTCCTCTCCTACAGCACTGCAGAGTGCTGGGATGCTGGGGAACGGCTGGAACGTGATGGGGGCTTGGTGCAGTCCCTGTCCCACTTCTCCTCCTGCCCTCTCTGCAGCCAAGCAGTTCATCATTGAGTAAAGGCTCCTTCACCTAAAGGATCCTGGTCCATTCCCAGTTTTGCAATGGGCAGAGCTGCTTTGGGCTGTAGGGTGAAAGCACATTAAGCCATGGTCCTTCCCTGCCGCGTAGGAAATGAGGTCAGTGAGCACAGGAGCACGTGGCTGATGATGGCACACAGCAAAGTACATCGCTGATACTGCAATACAATTTTCTGGACGAGGTGACACGTGAATGTCTCCCTGATGGAGGTGGGAGAAGTGCTTTTGAAAGACATATGAGAGCACTCCAAAGATAATTTCTGCTTTAGCTGCTCCTGAGGAGGATGGCCCAGGAAAGGAAAAACACAAAGGGATACTCACATTTCCACACCCGTACGTTTTTAGATGTTGTATGTGAGGATGGTGATCATGCATGGAGACAGGTAACAGAAAGTTTGCCCAGGAAAAATGCAATTCTAAAGCAAGGCTGGTTTCTACAAAGAAAACGCACTATAGCTGAAAGGAGTATTTTCAAATTAGCAAACCTTGACCGTTCACTTTGGTTTGTTTTTTTTTTAAAAAAAATCTTATTTCTAAATATAAAGCCATGCTTATAGTGGCATCTAGTGGTTATGGAGCACTCCTCCCCAACACAGCTGCCAGCATAGGACCAGGAGAGATTTGCAACACCAGTTGTTCGCCTTTTTGTCCAAGATTTGGCTTTCCAGTAGCATTTTTCTTGTGCATACTTTTTTGTCTTAGAGTATTGTCTAATGCTCAGCACAGCTTTGACTAACAACCTTATTCTGGGGATTATGGGCTCTCCTTCTGTGAAGTTCAGCCACAACAGCCATGCTTCTGCTACAAAATTCAACAGGCCAAGGAAAGGGCCTGAGCAGTGGCATGTCGTTGTCCATACCGTTAGTTAGCAAAGTCCTGGCACACTTAGCAGTGTCTCGTCAGGGCTGAGACATAGTCCAGGACTACTCCAGGCTGCAGCAGCGGGCCAGGGTTACCTGCGTGGGGTGAGCAGGTGGGTGTCAGACCTAAAAAGCAGCCTCTGGCCCATTTTATTTACTAAGGTAGCTGTAATCAGCATGATCAAAACTGTTCCAATGAATGATTTATTGGCCAGAAGATGACATCAGCCCTCACTGAATAGCACTCTGGTCCTTCTCCCTCAGCAAGCAAGGGCTGTACTGGCATGGCTGTGCTCCTCCTGTGAGACCTGCCCTTCCTTGCTGTGCCTCTCCGAAAGATGTAACAGATTTGGGGAAGCACTGAGATAAACTCATGGCTGAAAGACCCACCAAGGAGCTTCAGATCCCTCATGCTTTCTTCAGAGATCCCCAAGCCCCAGGTGACGGTGAGGTGAGAGGAGTGACTGGGAGAGGAGGATCACCTCATACCTGCTCTGCTTCTGACATGGTTCCCTAAGCATCCCCCACCAGCCGCTCTGAGGGACGGGCTGGATGTGCCCTCGGTGGCTGTTCCTCTGCGCTTGCCCTGTACGCAGTAACAAAAGCAAGTTGAGGGGCCGGAGCTCTAAGGGTGGTGTTTTCTTCAGCGTGCGGACAGCTGGATTTACATACCGAATTGCTGTGTTAAAACAATTCAGGCAACAGCACGGGGGAAGACCTAGAGAGCTCGTGTGCTACAAAAACCCAAGGGAGTTTTTTCTTATGTGCATACCTTATATTGGAATGTATGAAATATTGTAGCTAATGAGTGCCATTTACCTGCAATGTTAAAACATCCACATCCTGTACCACTTTATCTTTTGACATTTTAAAGCTGCCTTTTTTTTTTTTTTTATGGAAGCGATAATTTTCTTGAGTATATTATCATGAATTCATTTAAACACCTAAAAGCTCAGCTATAGTCTAATTGTGACATAGGTATTGGTAGTATGAAATCTGCTTTTGCAATGCAAATGCCTGTCTATTAGCAGAATCTTGTAAATTTGATTTTGAGTTTGGAGCAGCAGCTGTTTATTCAGTTCGCAGGTTTCTTGCGGTTTGTGGTTTCTTGTGGTTTAAACATTTGCAGGGTGTAGACACTAACGAGAACACTGAATTGTTTATGGTGATCTTTGAAGCAGCATTGCAGATTTGTTATGAATTTTTGCCAGGCCAGCAGAAACATATTAGCCTCTCCTTATGCAATGTCCCATGTGCAGAGCAACCTCATTAACCCAGTGCTTTGGGACCATGGCACCGTGGTGCAGGTCAGTGAGAGTTTATGCTGCTACCGTATGGCAGTTGATCGTGTCCTTTCTTCACGTCTATTATTTGGAGGATAGTCTTTTCCCCAAAACTGGCCATTCAGGCATGAAACAAACCCAAAAACAAACAACACAAAAAGAAAAATGATTTTAAAGTGCTTGCAGCCAAAGGCCATGTAAGAGCACTGGACAAGGCTCAGGTTAGCTCAGCGACTCGTGAGCTAGATCTGTAAAGCCAGCTCTGCACCAGGAGTACATCAACAAGCCCTCTCAGTTTGAAAACCATCTCTTTCAACAACAGCCTCCTACCAGAAACTGTGAGGCAGAGCTCCTGTCCCCTTTTCTGTGTACTTTTGCTGGTAATTCCACGCCAGTTCCACCACTGCCTGTTTTCCGCTTCAGTAGCCAGCAAAATGACTTTCCAGGAGCCTGGTCAGGTCGTGCCAAGCGCCCTTGCATGAGCTCTGGGGAAAACGGGCTAGTTGTCCCAAACTCAGAGAGCACATGGCCACACTTGTCCTAACGACTCCAAACTTGATAAATACTGATTGCAGAGCGGTCCACTAGATTGTTGTCACCTCTACAGGAAAGGAGAGGAAGCTTAGTTGAAATAGTTTGGGCCAACCTCCGAAGACATACAGTTGTTGAAACAATATTGAACTATGGAGGAATAGGAAAATTAATCTCACAAGCCCTTTCTACCTAATTCTTGACGACATGCCCTCTTCCTTAGGTACATGGCAAAAGGGAACCCTCTAAGGTAAGTGCTGTATAGGCGGATCTGAGTTTTCAAGATGCTTTGCAGTTGGTTTCATTTTGTACTTCAGCAGCTATGAAGGTTTATGAAACACAATGATTTATGTTGCAACCTCCAGCTCAAGGGAAACCCAAGCTGCTCACCCAAGCTCAGGACACTTTGCCAGCAGAAAGATCTCAGCATCTATGCCCTGTTACTCTAAGCATCTGTCAAAGACAGGCTGGAAGCGCTGGGAGACCTTTGTAGTGGCTCAGACTGGCCATTCTCCTGCTCCCTAAAATGGGGTGTGAATGGGTGAATGAATGCTGGGGAGTGGGCAGCCCTCTTACCAAAGTCCCACACCGACCTTGACTTTTTGCACTCCCGAGTGGGCAGCCCTCTTACCAAAGTCCCACGCCGGCCTTGACTTTTTGCACTCCTGTGAACGTTTCACAGCTGCCAAAGCCCCACGTAAATATCCTTCTTCTCCTTTTCCCATCATTATCCATCACCACACATTACTTCCATTCCCAGGTAGCTACACGCTGCCAGTACATCGTGTCCTATTTGTCTACATTTTCTGTAATTATTGTACCTTTTTCTCTCCCTGCTCTCAGACTCCTTCAATAAACAAGCAAACCCATGCTGCTCTGCTTGTCTATGCTGCAGCGGGGGTGAGGAGCACAGAAGGGCAGGAACAGGAGAGCAGTCATGGTGTCAGCGGTGTGCCAAGGACAGAGGTGAGGGAGGAAAACGGACAGCTGGAAGGAGTGGGATTGACTGTGATATTTAAAAATACAAAGAGGTCTTTGTACCTAGCAAGTTGAATGGCTTCTGATTGATGTAGGGTCTCTTTCTTGCCGTTGACTGAATGCAAGACTCAGGCCTGCTCTGAGCCCCAAGGACAGGAGGGTGCAACAAGACCCTCAACGCTCAGTGGGATGGATGGCCTTCAAACCGGGCACGGCAGAGCCTGGTCAGCTGCAGCCCTCCTGCCGCTGCCTCGCCAGCGCTCCCGTCGCACCCAGCTCGGAGGCACCACATCTGCTGGGCTCCGTAGCCTCGTGCCCTTTTCTCAGTAAGGATTTACTGTCCTGTCAAGTCTCACAATACTCCCTCCATTCTCCCTGCTATTTTGCTGAAGCACATGGCCATAGCTCAGGTAAATTACAGACCTGCAACAGAAATTACTGGGTGTAACTCCCTGGCCTGAGTTAAAAGGATGATAGACGCGGGGACTGCAAATCTCCCTCCTGAGACTGAGAAACCATGAATCGCCTTGTGAAGCTGGCATCTTTGCACTGTACTGCAAAGTCGTCTTTTTCTTTTTTTCCAGTCCCTTTTGTTTACCACCCCAATGGCAGTGCTTTTACTGGCTTGGGCAGCTGCACAGCTAAAGGATCCCATGACTGTATATTCTCTGGTCTTTCCTTCTAATGCAGAAATACCATAGACAGTAAGAAATTTTTGTTTAGAAATTACTGCCAGGGAGGCAATATGTAAAGCATTCTCATTTTAATGGGATTTCCCATTTCTTCTTTTTCAACTCTCACGCCAAAGAAATAGAAACAAGCAGTTTTGGCTTGGGTGCCAGCCTCCAGTGGTTCCTCTGCCATGGGCAGCAGCTCAGCTTCACGCTTCCACTGGGACTGAGCTTTCTGCGCAGCGCCTGACTTCCAGCAATGAAATATGAGGTGAGAGAGTGCAGCTGTTTGGGTGAGAAGAGCACCACAACTCATGTATTGCTGTGCTTGTTAACGTTGGACTAGAGCAAGGGTAACAACAGAAAAATTCATTTCTGTTTCTTTCCTAATCAGATGCCATGGCAGTGTCAGTGACAGTTGTGTGAAAACTTCCTCTCAGACTTCACTGATGACCTGGAGTGAGCTTTAGGTCTTGATTTTTTAATTCCTTTAAATGTTTCATCCAATTTTGAACTGGCTTAACTTGGGGGCCATCCCTATGTCAATGTGCCCCTCTGCTATCTGCTGGGGTGTCTGGTGAGTGCTGTGGGCTAAAAGCCCGTTGTGTTTCACTCCCTGCAAGGATGCTTCATTCTCCCTACCCAGATTACATCTCCTATCATTCCTCACCTTCCCATCTGACTGAATTTCTGAGGTTCATCCTGGTAACCCCAGAAGCACGAAAGGGCTCCAGGCATGGGAGCATGGCTCACGGGAGTGGGGAGAGCACAGCTCATGGTGAGATCTGGCTGGAAGACAAGGCTAAGGGAGCACTCACCAAGAGGGCAAAACATTTTCAAGAGCTATCATCTGGCACAGTGCCCTTACCTTCCCCTGATGGGAACAGCCTGTCTTCAGCAAAGAGGCATGAAAGCTTCATCTTGTGTCACCAAATGGCATGAGTCTCCACAAATACCTTCCTACTTCTAGCACAAAGCTGGTTATTGGGTCAAGCATATTCAATACCCTGTAACTAATACAAGAGTTCATGTGTGACAGATGCTGATTGCAAAAGGCTTCACCTGATAAACAATTGCTCAATTAGTCAATTAGTTGCTCTGAAGGAACAGAGAATGGCAAAAGACCAGGTTTTGGGGTATTTGCTCTGGACTCACAGAAATCAGAGAGTGTAAAACGCAGCACACAGGCGAGATACGCAGCGTTTCCAGCCGGTGTCCTGGTCTTTGGACCAGAAAGGAGAGGTCAGAGCGTGACTGTCTTTTCTTTTGAAAAGGCCTTTTCATCCCAGCAAGCTCAATGTTCCCAACACTTAGACTTTTTTATCGAAATACTCCCTCTTTGGAGAAAAATCCTCTAAAAAGGATTTGGCCAAAACCCAACCAAAAACAACCAAATAAACTAGCAAGTAAAAACTCCAGGAGCTCCTTCAGGATAACATTTCTGTTGCCTCTTGAACTTGGGAGACTCATTTCCCATGGCAGTGGGGCAGCACTCTAATGCCTAGCTAGGTAGTGATGACACCACTTGCAAATTAGTGTCCTCCACTGTATTACAAAGGTTCATTCGTTAGATGCTCATACAGATGTTGTAGCTCCAGAGCACTTACAAGAGGCAAAGAGTGACTTAACAGCTCCCAGTTAGCTTGTAGAAAAGAATACGTGGTGCTTAAGGTACGCCAAAAAAGCAGCATGCAACTCTTTGGAAAAAGCAATGCTGCTACTCCTTGTGATGCTTTAGCCTCCTGCGGTGCCAGATGTAGCTAGTGTTTTACTATTTCTTTCTTCAAATAGCAGTGCTCAGGGGGGATAAACTTTACTTAACCTAATTAATTTTAATCACAGCTTTCAAATATCATACTGTGCAAAGAATTACAAATTGGAATACATTAATAGAAGCCATGGTTTATGCTGCAAGCTAATCGGGAAGTGTGCATTTACATTTTCTGCATGAGTTTGCAATTACCATTAAAATAAAATTCAGTTATGTCCTTTTAAATTACTAAAATGTGAAGAACAGATTGAGCTGGTCCCATTTGTTGTAGAAAATGACTTGAAAATGGCCTACATTTCAAAGAATTAAATGATTCTTACTGAATAAGAGGTTTTTAGAAAATGATTTCCAGTTGTCTAGAGTTAAGGTGCTTCCAGGCATTCTGGTTTAAACAATCTTTCTTTTAAAATAATGTATTGCTTAATGTTTCCTACCTGCTTCAGTACAGGTTCCCAGAAAGAACAAAGAGTTCTCCCACAAAGCCTCAGCTATGTCTTCCTTTAGGAGTCAAACAGAGAAACGACATCTCAGCCGACCACATCCAAAACCTAATTCCAAGGTACCACAGCACTGAGCATCAGACCAGAAAATTTCCCTCCAGGAGGAAGGTTCCTCCTCATGTCATGAATAATGGGGGCGGGGGGCAGGCAAAAATACTCCCAAATACTAAAATGCAGCTGCTCTGAGGTGTCACTACAAACACAAAACTCCTCTGTGTGTCTTTGAAAATGTAATTCTGGTAGACTATGCTAAAAATGTCACATATACCAAATGATTTAAGAGCCTTTGTCCCATTTAAAAAGAATAAATGTAGGCACTTTGAAGACTGATCCCTTCAGCCATGGGTGGTGACTGGGGCCCATTCCCCAGTGCCTGGCCATGGGATTGCTGGACCACTGGCAATGCCCAGTTTTGTATCTGGAAGGTTAGGTGCCAAATTTCTGTGGTCTGCGTTACCCCAAGTCCAGGGGCTTCAATTTCAGGGGTACCAGTGACTACAGATGGAGCCAAATTAAGGTGGCCTTGGCCTTGCTGATATGTGTCAGAGGAGTTGAGTTTGGTTTTTTTTTCAGGACTGTGATGCCAGCTCAAAATGATTTGGCCAACTAGTGCTCATCTTCAAAAGCAACTCGATCTTTTAGGAAACTAAATCCCATTGACTTCAGTGGAAACCTAGGTTTCAAGGTGCAAACACCTTTCGGAGCATGCAGCTCAGGTACCTGAGTCATCTGGCTCTTCTGAGAAAGTATTATCTCACTAGAAATGGCCTTCTTTGCAAGAAAAGTTGAATTTCTCCTGAAAGGAGCATTGTCCTCAGGAATGGATTCTTTGTTGCAGTCTGACAGCAGCCAAAATTTGTTTTAGCATAAAGTTTTACATAATAATGACAGCATTCAAGAGAGTACAGCAGTGTTTGTATTTATTTTCCGTCGTAAACCTGCTGCAACTTCACTTTTTTTTTTTTTAATTCAAGATCAGGTAAAGCGAGCAGTGCAAAATCCAGAGGAAAACCAGTCTCATCACAGTTTATTAAATAATTGCTAGTACATCAGAACTTCAGGAAAGCCATGTTTAACATGCCAAGTTTAAATAAAATGGCTTGTGATAATGATTTTTTGTAAAGCATAATATAAAGTACAAATATTGACACAGAGACCAACAGGATGAAACTTTTCTATTTTATTAAACAGATTACCGTATCTAAAATAGCGCTGAATCTCACTAAAATCTCTGGAAGAGGAAAATTAACCATGTTTTCAGAGTGAAATATCACTTCACTGTTGTATTTGCAACAGAAAGCTTATTGAGGGTTTCTTCTCTTTAAAAATGCAGCTTAAATGCTCTGTAGAGTGCTCATAACCACAGAATGGTATAAGTAGCTTTAAAGGAAATGATGAGCTGATTCTTAACTGATGTAAATCACTAGAGCTCTGCTAGAGTAAGTAGAAATCTACTCAATGGACAATTTTAATTTTAAATAAGGTACAGACTGCAGATCCACCAAAATAGTTTCCATATACTTTCTTTAAATTGCAATGAGAAGAAGAAAATTCACTTTTCCACCCCTCCAGTTTCCATAGGTGACTGTGAGTCTACCTGCTCCTTTGGCAGAAGGAAATGCAAAAACACGCCTCGTTTTCCTTTCTGTAACGCTCAGGTAAATCACCGGTATGTTTAGAAAGGTTGCACTGCTGCAAAAAAACAGTCAGAGGGAGCGTGTAGTTAAATGCAGAGATGCCTCCTCTCTAAGTGATTTGTTTGCACCTGTTATGGCAGGTAGAAGGATGAGAGTGGCACAAATGCCACACTTCTGCCTTCAAAAGCCCTGCCTGCTGCTAAAGTAGAAGCTGGACTCCAGCAAGCACATTTTGAATCCCTTCAGGGTTAGAGATAAGAAGCCACTACTGGTACGAGGTTTACACCAGGGCTTACCCCTGGCAGTCAGCACCTGGAGAGGAGAGCCCTGCGCTTGTCCTTACGCTCTTTGGTGGCAGCTGCAAATACCGCAAGCATCCTTTGGCTGCTTGACTTATTTCAAAGGCTACTCTAGCAATTAATCTGGGTGACTTAGGTACTGTGTCGTTTTGTTTTTTAAATGTGGAAAATCCTAAGGCAAAAGTAACATCCAAGGTGTTCATTAAAAATAAATAAAGGCTAATTTCAGATATTTCTAAGGTTACTTCTACTTAACTGCTATAATACAACTTCTTTTTTGTGTCCAAGCCTGTCCAGCTGCCATCAAGGTCAGCCTGGGTTTTAAGTAGGCTCTTTGTAGTAGCTGCAAACCCCAGCCTCTACCCAAGCACACATTTTCTTTGCTCTTAAATTATTAACAATGTCTAATTTCAGACACAAAACTATTTTCCTCCCATTAGAGAGGCTTTGTGTATTGAACAGGCTCCACGTGATGTTCCTTCCCAACAATTCTGGACCAGAAGGAGGAAACCACTGCAATTCCCATTTCCAAGCTGTGAAGCAGCTTTCAGCACCACCAGTTGACACTACTTTGAGCATTTTAATTAGCTCAGGAGCCTTCGCAGGCCTCTGCATTCAAATGAAACGTGCGCACAGCTGAAGACTTGCTCATTGGCAATCCAATTTTTAAGTCACCAGGCCTGCCGAGTTCTCTCTACAGAGCAGAGCCACTGCTTCAAAAGCAGTGATATTCCTCTGGGGGGGGAAGCCATATTTTTGCATAATCACAGCTTTCAGTAGTACAAAATTCACTGCCCAGTGGGAAACTGTAAAACAAAAAGTCTTAGTAAGTACGAAGTCCTCAGTGCTCTGACATGTTAATACAAGGGAAAAATTGCCTTGCACAAAAGAGATTATGAAGACTCTTTGGCACCATTTTCCTGTTGCCAGGTCTTTATTCAGGGTCTTATTGCAGCTACGGAGCGGAGCATCACGGTTTGAAGGGCTCTGTGAGCAATATAGCTCAAAAAAAAGCTTTCTCCTGCTGCTCAGCTCTCCTTCAGCAGAAGACTCTCTCACCTCCAGGAAACCCAGGTTATAGCATGACGTAATTTAGCCCCTGCTGGCAGTCTCAGTATTGTTTAATTAACTTTTTCAAATTTATTGTGGTTACTTGCAGACCCAGCGTAAATGCTGTGTCTTGGCTACTGCAAAGCTGACACTGAGAAATTTTGCAGAAAAACTAAATATATTTATTACCACTTACATAGTGAAAATATATTGCTTTTGTCTACTAGTATGCACCATAAAAAATGGAATAAGAGATTTTTCTTTTTCACTTTGCTTGAATTTAGAGGCTAAGTTGTGTCTATCATGTATTTATTTCTATACATTTATTTCTATATGTTGGCAAATAAGGTCAATAATTTGGTAGTTTGAAACCCATCTGTGCACATGTCCGGTCTTGGAACAGAGATTACAAGTAGAGGATGACTGCCTAAGACCTCTGTACTTGCCTAAACTTCAGTGATGAAGAATATGGGAAAAAGAAACCTAAGCTGGGCATGAAGAAGCCATTGATCAAAAAATTGACTGATCATTTCAATCATACTTTAGGGTATTGGTGGTGCAGATCTCAGGCACGCTCCACTGGTCAGTTGTTGGCCTTGCCTGGATCCCGGGCTGGGGCTGGGCAAGAGCCCCCCGAGAGGTAATAGCACCCCAAGCTAAGCATCTATAGGAATTTCTGCAAGACTCAAAAAGGTGGTTCTCCCAGCAAGAGATGAAAAATCTGATCTTCTCTAATACAGCAATAGTACACTGAGAGCAAACACAGAACACACTGCTATTCTGCAGTGTGCTGGGTTTTGGCTGTACCCTCCTGAATTCAGCTGTATTTTCTGGATCATTTCAAGAAACTCTGGCATTAATTATTTATTTATTTTTTTTTTTAAGTAAAGATGTTTGGCCTGGTTTCTCAAGCCAAGTAGGCCACAGTTGTCTCAAAATGACAGGCCTCCAAGGAGCCAAGAATAACTGAGCTAAGTCAAGAGACTAGCAAAACTTGCTATTTTGTAGAGCTTTAAAGGTTTTCTCCAGATACAAGTGAAACATGCATTTATTTAATTTTTGTTTGCTCTCTCACTGGTGTCACAAGAAAGTAATGAATTTTTATTTACGGCTTTGCAGTCACTGCTGGATTCATAAAAGGAAGATGATCTTGCATTTCCCGTGTTCTAACGAAAGAATTTGAGCTTGGTGAGAAATTCTTTCTTATGAGCACTGCATGTGGAGATACAGCTTTAGGCACATTCTTTCCTAACTGCACAGCATTTTAATGTAATTAAGCACAGTCACTTGTAAGGACAATCATGAAGTGTATAACAAACAGATCTCTGTTAACCTCTTATTCCAAAAAAAAAAAGATACCATAATTTTTAAATGCTTTTACAGAATTTTTAACCAGTAACAATGTGTTCGGTTTAGAATATTTTACTCTCTCCTGGAATTATAAAGTTCTTTAGAGCATTACCAAAAAGTTGTCTCTTAGATTGTTTTATTTCACTAACTGTTATGACCCTGAGCAAGAATAAGCAGTCAGCTAGTTTGTAGCAAGCCCAAAACCCATGGTCTTTTATTAAAGCCTTTTATACGTAGGTGACACATTACCTCATACTAAGATGTAATTTCATCACCCCGCTATGCATATCCAAAAGATGTACCCATTCATTCATTGCTATCCCACTTTCATGACAACAGCTGACCTGGTTTGTAATTGGTTTATTTCCATTTGCAGCAGTCTAATCAAAGTAGCACAAACTGCAGTTAAAAATAATAATAAAAGCACCCAATCCTTGCTAATTAAAAGGATGTACTCTCTAGCCAAGCTAGATCCGGGAAACCTCTCCTGAATTGTGCTGCTTAACTGATATTTAATCAGGGATAGAATCACTGGAACCCACTACATAAATTACTGGATGGACAGGCAGGAAACTTGAATCTTATTCCCAAATTAGGTATGGACCTTCTGGAGGGTCAGCTATGCTCCCTTGGGCCTCTATTTTCCTGTAACCACACTGTTTTGAAGCCTTCAGGCGAGAAATACTCTGCAAGTGCTATATAAGTAGGCCTAATGATCACATCTTTTTCCCTTAAAGGCTTCCCATGGGGCCAGCATCACCCATGGAGACTACTCTCCAGCATTTTGCTGGTGTTTTTACCCTATGAATTGTTGCAAGATAGGCTGCAGTCACTGGTTTATCATTATAAGCCTATGCTGAGACTTGTGCATCTAAACACTGGTGAAAATCCAATCACTGCTGTAAATTTTCTTATTACCTACGCTCTGCACATTGCCAAATAAGCTTTTGCCTCCTGGCTGCTGCAATGACATTTTTTACAAGACGCTGCTGCCTGTGAGACCAGATGACAGTGCTAATGACCCATGTCCTTGTTCTCTGCTTCCCTTGCTTACGCCTCTTGTTTCTCTACACTCAATTAAGGAAAGGAATTGAGGTTAATATTCTGTCCTTGAAATTAAATCTATCCTTGCCCCACAGTGCAATTAATGAAAACAATTTGGATACAGAGCCTTTCATCTGTAGGTCACTAGTTTATTTAGCAGGAGTTGACAATGACTCACACCATTAATTTGTCTGCTGGGTGGCAAACACAGAGCGAATCTGCGATGATAGCCTTATAAGCATTCACCCTCCAAAACCACTGCTACATCTTAACACCCCTGCTGCTTTTTGAGGTGAAGAGTTGTGGTGGCTACAAGACTTCTGCTTATATCACAGGTCCTCCTGCAGCCTGCCTGCAGACACACCAAGGGTACACGTGGCCTGTGCCACTTTTGATACTACTAATTCTAGGGTTAATTAGATAAACCTAGCTATTATCTGTCAGACATTAGCCTTGGTCCAAATAACAGGGCAAGTTATGCTAGGCACTCTTACTGTGAAAACTGCAGGCCAATTATATATTTGGCTATTAAATGATTTGAAGGTCCAGAACATATTCAGCAGCATAAACACAACAGACAGGTCAAAACGGGCGTAGGTATCGTCTCTGGTTTTCCTCATTGGCAGATGCTGTCAAATGGGGAGTTCTTGGGGTATTCACGAATGCTAAAGGCACCTGAGAGTAATCTCTCCCAGATCCACCTGTGTGGTCTGGGGGGAGGCTGACCTGCAAGGCAGAGAGATGTATGTTCTACATCATCCACTTCAGGAGCCTAAATTAGGCACAGGGCTTGAATTACTGTGGAGGAACACATCTCTCCCTTTCCTGTAAAGCAAGTGGGAGAAAGTGCCTTTGTGAACACTTCTACCACCCCTGCAGTTACCTGCTCCAAGGCCGAGCTCTGAGAAAATGGTCAGTATGGGAAGAACAGCCATGTACTGAGTAGAGACAACATCATCCCTCTACAACCCTGATCCTTGTTACAGAGGAGGCTGTGTATCTTCAAGCTCACAGCAAGGGGAACTTCTTCCATTTCCTGCTGCCCTGGTACACCGAGGTGGGCGTTCCAAGCACACTCAGCTCTCGAAATTAAAGAGAAACCTCTATTTTTCTGCACCACGTCTTTTCATAGAATCACTATGGTTGGAAGAGACCTCAAAGATCATCAAGTCCAACCGTATACCTGATGCCACCATGCCCGCTAAACCCACTAAACCATGTCTCGAAGCGCCACATCTAAAATTTTCTTGAACGCCTCCAGGGATGGTGAGTCCACCACCTCCCTGAAGAGCCCGTTCCAATGCCTAAAGCCCATTCCAATGCCTCTTCAGAGCAAAACAAAAAAGATCCCCAGAGTCACAGCTTACTTACAATCATGTTGAAAATTTTTGAACTCTGCTGTGCCTGAAAGAAAGGGAAGCTGGCATTAGCACATTATCATCACTCACAGAACAACAATTAGGTCTGAGCAATTACCATAGGGAATGTTAGTCCAAGTAAATACCAGCCACTGGATCATAAAGGTTCAGGAGAGCTCAAAGTGCTTAATGTTCATCATCTGATTCTTAAGGGATTTGTATTTGTGCCAAGTTAATAAGTGAACAGCATAGGCTGTGATTCATTGCCATACTGTACAGCAAATATTTTTATGCAACTGACTGCAATAACACTGATGTTGCATTCAATTTTTGACCGGCTTGTGGAGGCGGCCACTTTTCTTCTCTTGGCAGGCTCAGGCTGGACTGTAGGGCAGAGGATGGAGTTGATAGCACTGAGATTTAAGAAATCTGTTGTGATGATCTTGCAAAAATCCTCACAATGCAGAGTGCTGCTGTGGTGGCTTGAATACAGATGAATAAATGCCTCGCCTGAATGCTTCGTATTTAAGGCGTATTTTAGAGCTACCACACACTTATCTGTTACACAGCAGGAGGGACACTGAACCAGAACACAGTCAGTCAGCACTTTTAAACTTCTTTTAAGCACTTTTTAAAACATTCAGCTCATTCATCCTGCAAGCAAAAAGGGCTCTTGCAACCTGGGAGCGCTGGCTGACAGAGGGCTACTACAGATAATTTTACATTACACTGCCAGCATGGACAGCTCTTTTGTTTTAACAAGTAATCTAAACCTCAGATTTCTTAAATATTAATTCATAGATTACCTTTTAATTGATTCTGATATGTTTTCTTGGGGGGGGGGGGATAAATAATAATGAGAAACGCTGTCTTTTGGTGCAAGAAGCCAATTCAAACAAAGAAACCTTAAGCAGCAAGTTGCTTATCACTATAAACCATTCGTAAGAAAACTGGCCAGTGCAGCTGCTGCTGTGATACTAGTGAGACTTTCCTGGGAAACGTGGAAGGATATACCCTGTTCCTACCCCTGCACATGCTGTTACGAATCGAGGATCGTACTGTCTTGGGAGCATGATGTTTGTTAAAGAGCAAAGAGTGTGTCTGTAGCTGTGACAGCAAAAGGATCTCAGCCAGGCATGGTTTGCTGGAAAAGTAACCACCTCTCAGACCAACTGACAGAGTTGGAAAAAGCGAATTTTTTTGGAATGTCATCTCCCTCCTGCAGGCATGAGGGTAATATACCATTTGCTTCCCTGCCCAGCCAGTTTTAGACATCTGGACTGACATGTCAAATTAACTGCAAATTCATTTTCCTTACTGGCATTCTCCTTCATTTTTCTTGCAAATTTTTGAGACTTCAGCATTTTGTTTAATTTCAGAAAGGGACTTTGCAGGTTCACTTTCTGTGAACCCAAAGCTCTGCTTTCCTCCAGCAGCTTCATTACCCAGACTAGAAATAACGACTCAGGCAAATGAAGACACAGTGCTGCTAAAAAACTTGATCAACACCTGCCGGAGAACTGATGTTCTCCATACTAAAGATATTCCGAAAATGAATGACTTCACTGTTACAAAGTCTGCTCCCAAATAAGTAAAAGGCTAATAAAGTAAATAATAAAGTAAAGGCTAAACTTCTCTAGAGCCACCTTCTTTGTAATTAAATTCTATGACTTTCTTTAGCAACTGTCTAATCTCTGTACATGAGCCTCAATGGCAGAGACTAAATTTGTAGGAGCTGAACAGCATACAGAAAAGCTACGTGCAATTGGTTGTATCAGCTAGCTCCTCTTCTAGCTCTGAGATTGGGGGATTTTTTTCCTTCCCCAGTGCCTACATCTGAGCTCTCAGATTATTAAAACACAAGTTAGATTCTTAATGTTCATCCCTCTTTGCACCTTTCATGATTTATCAGAATAGGATTATATTACAAAGAGATCAAGTTCTTAGCCTGAGGTCCTGCTCCAGAAATAGATAAAAAGTTATGCTTTATTGAGGGGCAAATTCATGTGCCCCTCCACCTTGCTCACTGACTTGGAAAAAAGAAGTTGCTGCCGGTGGTAGCTCTCCCACGAGCCCACTGGCTCCTTCCACTCCTGGAAAGGAATAGCCCTTTCAGCTGTACCTGCTCAGAGCCAGCGCAGGCTGAGGTTTGCCCAGGCGGTGCAGGTTATATAGTCCTAAAACCATAGAATTCAAGCAGCTGACATTGAAAACTCAATTTGACCTACAGCACTTTTTTTTTTGGGGGGGGGGGGGGGAGGATGGGATGCCATGATATGCAAAATAAACATTAAGCCAGCCACATTCAGATCCCCTGCTATGTTGGTAAGGCTTCTTCCTTTCAGGTCTGAGAAGTCAGAGTGGCTAGGAAAGCAACCATGAAAGCCTCCACCCACCACTTGTTTCACCACGTGTTTCCTTCGGTAGTGCGGTCAGAGGAGGGCTTGTGCCAAGGCTACGCCTGTGTTTCCCTGATCCAGAGATGTGGGATATCGCACGCTCAATGACCCACACCCCGCTTTTTTTTTTTTTTCCAAACCAAACCAAACAAATCCCTCAGCCATCTCTTGGTACCTACTGATTTTGATGAGCGTAAAAAGATCACCCTAAACCTCACACTTCGCTGCAGCTTCAGTGTCTGCCAGCGCTCAAGGACCCCTGAAGTGGCGGCTGAAGACCTCTAATGAAAGCCAGCAGCACAGCTCTCATCAGCAGGCCTGCTCCCGTTCAGCCATGGCACTGCGCTCTGAGGTAAAGCACAGCTGCTCCGACCAAAACGGCTCCTTGCGCCGTCCCTGCCTCTTAGGTCCTACCCGAGCGCTTTACTGACAGAAGCAGTTTGTGCCCAGCAGCCCCACAGACCCCAGGCAGCCCTCAGACGACGAGCTAAATTCGCTTCACCTCCTACCTCACCGACAATTCCCGGCTATGCTCTAGCCATGTTGCTAATGATGATGTAAGAAACTTTAATAAGGGTCTGATTTGCACGTACCAGGTTTAACTTATTGGAGACAGCTGTTCAAGGAGTCCTCCGGTGACGGGCACAGGCAGGCTCCCCTGGGGCCTTGAGGACAAAGATGTTCACAGGAACACTTCTGCAGCAGCGGCTTGGCAAATACGGACATCCTCAGGTGACAGGACAATTTATTTCCTCTGAGCCTAATCTTTGTAGCTTTTCCTGTTTTTGGAAGGGAGTCTGAGCAGTCTTAAATATATATTGCATTGACACCAGCAATGCTGCATAAAAGGCTCAGCGCAAACAGGTCTCCTCCTTTTCTTAAGCAACTTTTTGGCCACCCCTCTTTTTGCACCGCAGAAGCTACCAGGACAGTCATGGTGGCTTTGCACATGACTCAAAGGCGGCCCAGCAGGCGAAGCCCACCACTCATGAAAAATGGGAGGGACAGACCCAGAGCTCCTCGGCACATCCACCTCATCATATGCTCTTCAAGTCTCCTACAACTAGGGATTTTTTTTCTAATTTTCTGCTATAATCTAAAACTGTGTCCCATCCCACATGCTGAGCCATTAGGTTACATGAGCCTTACGAGGAGCGGCTGAGGGAGCTGGGGCTGTTTGGTCTGGAGAAGAGGAGGCTGAGGGGAGACCTGATCGCCCTCTACAACTACCTGAAAGGAGGGGGTAGTGAGGTGGGGATTGGGCTCTTCTGCACAGTAATTAGCGATAGGACGAGAGGAAACGGTCTCAAGTTGCGCCAGGGGAGGTTCAGGCTGGACATTAGAAAGAACTTCTTCACTGTAAGAGTTGTTAGGCATTGGAACGGGCTCCCCAGGGAGGTGGTGGAGTCATCGTCCCTGGAGGTGTTCAAAAAACGTTTAGATGTGGCACTTCAAGACATGGTTTAGTGGACATGGTGGCATCAGGTATACGGTTGGACTTGATGACCTTTGAGGTCTCTTCCAACCATAATGATTCTATGATTCTATGAATGCAAGTCACTCCTTGGTCCTCTGCCTAAACGCCACAGGAGAGCAGCCTACACACAGCTGCTCCACTGCCTCTCCCGTTCAACACCCGTGGGAGGGAAAAGCGTGGATGGGGAAAGGGAAGACCATTGCATTTCCACCAGTCTGCATGTCAGCGCTGGCAGATCCGTGTTTACGCGGGGCACACCCATCGCTTACAAGGGCAAGAGGAGGTCTGAGGGAAGCCACATGGAAGCCCAGCCCTGGCCAAGAGCCCTGCTCTCACACCAAGGAGACAGGGGCTCCGCTCCTCCTGCATCCAGCTCTGCCTCTCCCACTGCCTCTTGCTTCACAAGGCTGGATAGGCTTTTTAACTTTACAACGCATCGATC
>NW_009618392.1:22413-30899 GCF_000690535.1 Cariama cristata | reverse complement strand
CATCGCTTACAAGGGCAAGAGGAGGTCTGAGGGAAGCCACATGGAAGCCCAGCCCTGGCCAAGAGCCCTGCTCTCACACTGAGGAGACAGGGGCTCCACTCCTCCTGCGTCCAGCTCTGCCTCTTGCTTCACAAGGGTGGATATGCTTTTTAACTTCTTACAATGCATCGATCGGCTCCTCTCTTTCCATTCGTAAAAGGCAACAGCTCCCAAGCGTAAGAGTAGCCAGGCTGCCTCTATCTAAGTTAGAAGCGGGGGGAGTGCTGACAAAGCACGTGTAATTATGTGAACACAGGCCTATTTTATCCTTCGGAGTATCTCAAATTTTTAGCTACTTAGCATAAAGCACACAGCTATGAGTAAAACCCTTTTTTTCATTAATGCTTGTTTAGGTTAAAGCCCTAGGATTAGCAGTGCTCTTTATGTATTTTAAGACAGCAGTTTATTAATAAATTACAAATTTAAAGTATTTGGTCTAAATTCAGTTTTGCTCTTTCATTAAGTACCCATCCATGACCAGAGTCAGGATGTAGGTTCAAAGTCAAAACATTCGTACCAAATCTGTCCAAGCGTGGTGGGAGATCTGAATTGTCCCTGCACGAAGTAGAAAAGGGTTACACGGGCACAGAAAATAACAGATGCAGTCTCACATACACACACCTGTATTCATCTGCCTCTATAAAACTTGATCCTCACAGGCTTAGAGCACCACTCATCTAGTGACATTATTAAAGTAAATAAAAGCTAATGACAGAAAGCTCAGATTTTGGAAATAAAAAGACATCTATCAATTCTGGTTTGATATATGCATCTCTCTACACCTATACACGTAAGTACGTAACAGGGTGTTTATGTGTGTGTATACATGTACACAGGCTTACTTTTGTAAGATCCTCCTCTTCAACCAGTTCACCACAGGGAAATCTGCATTTTGAGGGGTCAAGTGCAACGCACCTCGTTTTTGCCCTTATCCTTTCAAGACTTTCCTGCAGGTTTGAGCAGGGCACCTGAAACCGTCAACTTGTTCAAAGCAGCTCAGAACAGATCTGAAGCATGATTTTGTGTTCTTCACAGGCAAGGAGACAGTTAAGGGGGTTGTCTTTCTCTGTGGCATGGCAACGGAAACTCTCAAGCAGTAAAATCCATTACGAACAAAACAAAGAAGTTCCACGGAATGGAATTTGTCTGAACTGAACAACGAAAGATGAGTGCTTATCTTTTTGCAGAACACCCGTATGAAAGATATGGCATTCTTAAAATATCTTGATACTCAGTTATGAGTAGGACTATTCATCCTACACCCTACTTCTGCACACAGGAAGGGAAGAGCTAATAGCAGAAGAATTTTCTTTCGGCGGTGGGAACAACTGCATGATGATTATCCCCCACCCTGTGTGGGATTCCATCGGAGATCAAGGATGCCCTGGCAAGCGCTGGGGCATTACTACATGTTTGTGGAAGTCTCTCAGCTTTTATTAATTAGATTCCTGACAACGCAATAAAACCCTGTAGCAGAAAGCCACACTGTTCATTCCTGAATCATATGAAATCATTCACCATTTTATGTACAAGTTTTGAATTACAATCTTCAACTTCTCATCAGAAAACCAAAAAGCCTAAAAAAGGCATTTTTGGCAGAAACTGCACAGTGTACAGAAGCATACTTCCAATTTCACAATATCTGACAGAACACATATTGTAACAAAAAGCAGATCCTGTTACCTTTTCTGAGAAGGCATTGCCCAGACAAAACTAGATGTTTCACCTCCATTACTGGAGGAACAGCTTTAACTGGACAAAAGACTACATGAAAAAATTCCTGAACACTCCAGATAGTCTAACAGAAAAATAAAAGTACATTTGTAAACAACTTTAAAACAAGAGCCTTATGAAAATAATAAAGGTCACTGAAAGTTAAGCTGTTAAACACTTCTTAGCCTAAACCTCTATATTCTGCCCTTACAGTGTTTGGTTGTTTTTTTGTTTTTTTTTATACACAGATTTTCCCACACAGAACACTTCACTGAGAAATCTGGGCAAATATTTTAAAAATTTTTGGTGGAATTAAGAAAGGGATAATTTGAAGGCAAAACGCCAAATTCCCTTTGAAAATTAGAAGAGCAATATAACTTAACTACTGAATGGAGCAGAGTCCAACAGTGCATGGCAGCACAGTACTTATTTTACAATCTGAGACCCTTTTTAATGTAAACCCTGAAAAATCATAAGCAACTGTTAGAACAGACTTTCGTATCATGTACCATTAAGTTAGCATTGCATTCACTTTCATTATTCAAACTGTGCCATAAAGTGACTTTTCACATACAGTACTGATTTACCTTAAGCGTATCTGTTTTATGACACAGCAAACTGTAAAAAATGTCCTGGCAAATGATTTTGTGTATATAATTGTCAGCCATGCATCTGAAGTTGGGCATTAATGTTTATGCTGCCCTACTTCATGGTTCAGCATATGTTAAGTAAGCTGCTGATCACTGAGTGTGTCCATTTTGGTAGATGGACAGATGTATGTGAGCAGCACTGCTTTGGATAACTTGTGCTATTCCTAATACTACAGTTATTTTCTCTGCCAATTACATTTTACTATAAATATGTGTGCCCTTAAGTTGATCCCAATATCAGTTTCAGCTAACTAATCAAATTATCTGCTAAGGTTTTGGGAATGATAACCCTTCCTCTATTTAAATAAAGTGAGGGAAGGGTTTCTAACTCCCAAAGGTTTGCCAACAATAGATTTATTTTCAAGATAGGATGACACTGTTCAGTAAACTGTTTGTCATCTTTGTTGTTGACAGATAAGCACAATAGCATTTATGTTTTTTATCAGGTAGGCAGGACAGGGAAGAGAAAATACTGTGAGGTTTTCACCCTTAAAGTTTTTCCAAGTTCTGCTCATGGGCTCCTATGAATAATTATTCATTGAAATAAGCGTAAGTCAAATTTCAGATTACTTTATTTTGAGGGCTCAGCAGCTAAACTTCTATTTTCTATTTTCCTTTTGCAAAAGAGCGTTATTAAAACCCTGTCCACAAGTGACTACACAAAGAGCTTATGTAAGGAATAATTTCTCATTATATTTAGAAGTGCCTCATTTTTGTACCAGTTAAAAGTTAATTCATAGTCCAAATAATCAATCTGCAATGTAAACAAGTAGATATTTTCTCCCATGTAATCATGGTAAATAATGACACTGATCACTACATATTCTGCTCGAGTTCAATAAATTCAATTCCTCAGTCACAAAGGCAGCAGGCATTCTGTGATGGACTTCCTTTGAACTATGTTCACATCAGTGGAATAACTGAGATTCCTGATGGAGATCTAAGCCATTTTCCTCATTTTCTTAATAGCTTCCGCTATTTGCATACTCAACTCCATTTTATGATTTGCTATTTAAAATAAATGCATTTCCCCAAACCCTTCTTTTTTTCTAAAACAAATGTATTTACATTTATGGTAAATGCTTTTCAGCAAGTAAGTTGTAAAGAAGAAAAAAAAAAAGAAGTGGTATAAAGGGAGCAAGTATTTAAAGTTTGGTACTAATTTGTTTTCTGAACTTCCTTCCAAAGATGCTACAGGGACAAAAGCTTTACAGGTTTAAAACACACTTTCACACATTTTTGATTCTTTCTCTCTTTTATACAAGGGACCAACTTTGCCCAGTGAATCAACTTAGTAACTTTTGCCCAGTAACTAAATGAAACTGCATGTCATTCCCCCCAAGAAAGTAAATAAAATACAGCTTTTTACTTCAAATATTTTATGAATGCAAGATTACAAGAAATATATTAGTCAAAATGCAGGGCTATCAAGCACTGAACCAACAATGCTGGCATCAGTTTGCCTACCATTTTGCATGTGGAAAAAATACACTATGTCGACAGGTAAAAGGCATCACTAATGCATCATGAATTACTCTGGTCAGCCAACATCACCTCTGCAGCTTGATGCATGTTTAAATCCTGAAAATAACCATCATATTAATAGTTTTGAGATGAGACACTGGAACAAACCCATTCTTAAACAGGAAAGTTTTTGTTTTGCTCTTATCGAGGTAACACCAAAAACTAAAACCAAGATCTTTTAAATTTAGCAGCCACTTTAACGCTTGTTAGGCTAGCCTTCACACAAGGAGCATGCATACAGCCACTGTTCTTGCTTTAAATTGAGGGCTGTTGGTTAATTCAAGTCACTGTTTTCTCACCTTACTCGATTAACCTGCTGAATTGGATGTCCACCATAGGAAAAAGAAAATTAAATGATGTTAAGTGTCGCAGACAAATACAGATCACACCAAGAAGCTAACACTCATGAGTTGTCATAATAAGGGATAATAATAACAATTAAAAAAAAAAATAAAAATCAGTCTTTTCTGTGCATATTTTTCATTTGAAAGGTCCCAGGAAATCATGATGTGCCTGGCCGTTTCTGTTGCTGATTTCTGATGACCTCTAACTGTTTTTTGCATTGCTGATAGTACGTTGAGAGACTTTTGTTTTCATCTAACAGCTTTTTATGTTCTTGTACCAGACGGGACGTGTTTTGCTGGTCTTTTTCATCCTGGTCCAGTTCTGCTATTAGTTCTTGTCTAAAATTAAAAAAAAAAAAGTAATTGGCATTTATAATCTACTTTTATTTGTGTCTAGATGACTTCATATGTTTCAAATCAGTATTTGATTATCAGTCTGAACTCATGGTTGGTGATATTTTGTGGAAAAAACCCAAAAAGTTGACAAAAAAAAAATCTTATTATTTACTGTAGTCTGGGAAAAAATTTTCTTCCAAATCAAATCCACATTTAAACTTTGAAATAGCTGCAAGCCATAGCCTCAATCTCTGAAATTGTCCTTTGTATAACGTCTTTCAGATGTAGTTCTACAGGTCACAGTAAAACATCTAAGGATCCATACAGAATTTCATAAATACATTCAGCTCTAATTTTGCTTAACTATATGTACATTTAAAAACTCAGAAGGCAACTTAAAAGACAAAATTGCAATAATTTGGGTAACTTTTTAGTGGAGTGCTGTTTTCTATTTGGACTTGAACTTCTTAAAGCAGTGGAAAAGCAGAATCAAGCAAATTATTTTTGTATTTTTTGTATTTTTGTAACTGTCATTTCACCTAATTTATGCCATAAGCATTCAATGTGTTTTTTAGCAACAATTTTAGAGGAACAACCACACTGATAAACTTGCTATAAATTATCCTGCAAAACTGTTGTAGCAGTTTGTTTCACTATTTGTTTATGAAGTGACAAGAAGGCAAGCTGCCAGCAATATTTTAGCAACAAAATAGTAGAGGAGAAAGGTCATGTTAATTAATTGTTGCCATATGGTTTGTAATTACAGTTAAAGAAAACTTAATCATTCTATAAAGGCTGAACTCATAACTACCTTAACGAGCATTAAATTCATCAGTCACAATATTATTTTTTGTTTTAACACCTATGGGCAATTATGATCTGACTAAGAAAAAATGGTTTGGGAGAAATGTGTATGCAGACTTCCTAGAAAAAAAGATAAAGTAGGAATCTAAAGGTACAGAATTAACAGTTTTGAAACAGAAACACATTTTTATATAATTTATTGACCCTTAGGGACAACAGAAATAAACCCAAAATTAAGATCTTCACACTATCTTCAGTATCTCCTCAAGAAGTCTAAAAATTCTAGTTGTACTTGAAAAAAAACCACCTTGTTCTTAGGATGCTAAGCTAAAAGTGAATAGATGATAGGAGGTCAATCTTACACTAGGTGTTGGTTTTTTTTTTCCCCATTCTGTATGCTATTTCTAATATAGAAGAGGTTTATACACACATTTTTCTCGCAAGCTATTCCACAAACACCAAGGCAAGCAAGCTCCTCATTAACAACCGCTTGCCTGCAGTGGCTCAGACACTGGTGGATAACAAGCTGGTTACTTGGTCTAGCATGGGAGTATATATGACCTCTCAGACTGCTCCCCAGCATCAGGAAACAGAAATGATACGAAGCAGAACACAACACAACATATTGCAAACTGAAGTTCTGAACTGGCAATAACTTTGGCCCTAATCCAACAATACATGCAGTTGCTTCACTTGTATGTGTACACCATGTAAGAGGAAAGAGCTTATTTCTAGTGCACAAGGATAAGAAGGTACATAATGGCTTTTAAGTATTAGGTCCTAAACCCCTGGTAGAAAAACACAAGGTGATAATACTGTTGCAAATGCTGTGATTGACAAAAGTCAGAAATAAGTAAAAACTAACTGCAAAATGAGTAACACTGACATACTAGTCAAAGTTCTATAAGCCATTATCCAAGTGATTATCTACAAGTTACAATTGAAAATCTTTTACTGGACAGCATTGGAAATAAAATTCCAAGGTTCCTCAACAGTCCAGGTCTTTCATTTGAGATGATACACACAAACATTACTAGTATGTTACATACACAGATGTGCCACACACTTTAAAGTAGGACTTGTCCAGAAGAAGAGTCTTGATACTGATTAAAACTTTCAATCACCTGCTCTAAGTATCTCACCTGTACTGAGCAGCTCAGTATTTCTGAGATTAAGGCTGGAAAATAATTATGCCCTATGAAATATTACATCATAAAGCCAGAAATAATAGTCCCAGACAACAGACTTAGTGTAAAAGAAATATACAGAAGAACAGAAAAGGTTAAACACATTTCACTTACTTCCTCTGCAACAGCAATGCAATTTCTGTCTGAACTTTCATATATTCTTGTGCCATTTTGCAGTGCTGTTCAAACACAGCCATAGATTCTTTGGAGTTTGGGCATGGTGCTAGAGGCTGAAAATAAATCAGACATGTTAAAAACTAATGAACTGATATCTTAGTATATAGTGTGTTAGAATGTCTCTGCAGTGTATTTATAACATCCTTTAAAAACCAGTAAGCTTTTAAAAATAAGTGTTAAACCATGCCCTGGAAAATGTTACTGCACTGATGTCAAAGTCGACTCAAACCTCAAATCTGCAGTTATTAATCTGATAGTCCCTCCATCACAAAAATCAAAGTAGTGTTTAACTCCACACACAGCAAATAAAGTGTATACAACAACTTAATTCAGTAACACTCAAGCAAATAATGTCTTATTCTGATAGTTAAACTCAGCTTACATTTGGTTTTAGGGATCATGTTTCCCAGGGCTTGTTTTTAATAGCTTGATCAAATCTGAGTCAACCAATCTCAGATTACATAATATATTTTTTTAGCCTTGGTCAAAAGTTAGACAGAATATAAACACAGGTAAATATGCAGCACTATATTTTGCAGCCCAAAATTCACACGTTAGAATGAAATGCAAGATAAAGAATCTAATAAAGCATTTATTTATTACCTGTAACTGATGATCTAATGTAAGGTATGCCATTGGGATAGAGTTATCTGACCCATTGGTCTCTGTAACAATACCAAGAAAAATCATAATGTACTTTCAGAGTTAATTTTATTCTTATAGGACAAAAACAAGAATTCTAAATCATATCACAATGTGAAAGGCAAACGGAAATAGCAGCGTTCCACTCCCAAGGCAGATGAATCATTTTGTTTTTCTGATAAAGTTAAGAACTTCAAAAGTATGGTCTATCACACCAAGAAGAAATAAAGATTAAGGTTATCATCCTACACTTCTAGAAGCCATGTAACAGCATACAGATTTAAAAAATACTATTTTTGCACAGTTTGCAATCATCTATTTATTAAAAAAATTGCCATTTCATTCTTGTTTATGAAGGATCAGCCAGCCAGCCCATGCATCTAATGATTTTAAAATTAGAAGCTGTGCAAACCAGCTCTGCCAAAATAAAATAAGCACAACCTCCTGCTCAGTTTTGAAACCTGCTCCCAGTGAGGTCTGTAAGTATCTTCCTCACAACATGCTTTAGGGCATCTTCTTCGCTCTGCAGAGATACTTTGTGGGTAGCAAGGAACCCAATCACCCATCTATCTCCTGGGCCTGGCTGCCCTCTTTTTACACTGCAGTTACTATGGATTTCTCTAGTGTTTTCATTCCAGATTTAGCATGTTTCTGAATTCTTATAGATCCTATCTTTCGGTAGCCCACAATCTGGGGATCACAAGGTTACTGTTAAGCTTTAAGAGACATAGGAGTAAAGACACATGGAGAAACTACTGATTTTATAGCTGCATTATTGCTACTAGAGGATTATATGGAAGAGGGTAGGTGGGGAAAAAAAAGGGGCTGCTTACCCATACCCCAAAAGCACCTGCCACAGAGTAGTCGTGGTAGAGAAACTAAGGTGTTGCCCTCAAAGACTATGCTATCTCCAAGAGCAGCTTCAAAAGGAAACAGAAATAAGAGGGTGGGAATGGAGAAAAAGTGGTTAAGTGTATGCTTGTAAGGAAACTGGAAGGTGGTAAGAAAAAAAAAAAAAAAAAAGAAAAAAACCCTAAAACCAGAGAATTAATAACCACAGTATCTTAAAT
>NW_009618392.1:0-22398 GCF_000690535.1 Cariama cristata | reverse complement strand
TTCCCTACATTACACTATTGCCATATACGGAATACTGCTACAGCAAAGGAATTATTGCAATGTTTCAAATACATCAATACATGCAAAATACTTCAGATGACATTCCTGAGCATTTCAACAGTGTCACAGAACTGTAGCTTTTCCTGTGATTGACCACATTCAGCTGCATCCTCATTTTATCATTTTGCCTCATTAACTTAAAAACATACCCTCTTTTACAGAAGACTAAAATGATTTCTCTCTTTAGAAATTCAAACAATTCTTTGTTCATGGACTGCATAAACCTAACAAGAAAAAATATACATGTGGTACATTCTGTATTTACCTCAGTATAAGGTGAGGGATTTCTGTGGGTCAGAAAACGGACCCGAATTTAGCTCTAGCGCTATGCTGTGTTTAAGGTCAAAGACTTGGGACAAACTGCCTTTGCACTGCTATACAATCAGCCACTTTTGGTTCCCAATGAACTATGGATTGGGTAAGAGCTTGTTTCTGTGTAAGGCAGCAATTCCCATAGGTGCTCACTGCCTAAAGCGACTCAGGACCCATGCCACACAAAAGAGGACACAAGGTTGTGGCAGTGGCCAAGGGCTTTGGGAAATTACGAGCGACAAGGCATAGAGTGTGATCAGGCAAAGTGACAGTGGACAGAAAGAAGAAAGCACAGAAGCAAAAAACCACATGTTGCCCTCCTCCCACTAAAATGGGGAAAAAAAGAAAAGTACACATCTTACATATAGAATCACCTTATATTTGGTAAAATACAAGTGAGCATATACATATATGCTTGCGCAAGAGTCAGTCCACATGTGAGTTTCCATTTTGCAGTTGGTTACAGGAAAAGAATGACAGTCTGATCAGCCAAAGATGAAACGGATCACAATAAAAAGATTTCAGAATTTGAGGCACTATGAGGTACCAGCTTGAGACTGAGTTTAAGATTCAACATGTACATTTTGGTAACAAAAAAGTAATTCTTACTTATATTTGAAAAAAGAATTTGTGGGGATCCATTATTTTCATGCAGTTCAGCACTGGTTCTTTTCAAAATGGAGTGCATTACGACTTTTAAAATTGAATTAAACTACGAAATTATGTTCATACTTAATCCCATTTCAGAACAAAAGAATAGTGATGCTACAGTAGAAGTATTTACAACACTTCTGCACACACTTATGTTAGTTCATTTAAAAACAGTAAGATTGTGTGCACATGTACATTCTGCATAAGCAAAATTACAACACAGATAAAAAATAGAATTAACGTATTCCAGCTGATACTCACCTACATAGCATTTCATTCCAGATTTCAGAGCAATGAAAGCGCTAACTGTGCATTCATGATACAAATGCACAAGACTAAAATGTTCTAAGATGCCTATCCTAATTCCCCAAAGTCAGATTACAGTAAAACTGGTGCTAAATGATCTGCATTAAGTACTATCACTGCATATATACAGTACTTACTTACAAGCAAAATGTGTACAAGTTTATGTAACTTAATATAATCTATATAAACAAGTTCTCACAGCCAGTGTGCAAAACAAAGCAGTAATGTAATGATTTAATTTAAGCAGAACTAAAATGGACTGTGAGTTTCACTGCTTAATTTTGTTAATGTCTAGGCACACACTCCACACCATAATCAAATTCCTATTTTATATTTTTTACAGGCAAAAAGTTAACTAATGAACAAAGGATTACCTGCATCATCAGGTGTCCATGGATTACGAGTTGGCTTTTCAGAGGTTGGTCCCGAGGTAGTGATCATTCTCACACTAGGACTAGATGATCTACTGCTATTTCTACTCTCCTGAAATGATAAAATAAAACAAAATGACAAGGAAAGTTAACAGAAAATTTTTTGAAGGGTTCATTTTAAAAAACATTATCAAAAAGAAAAATAAATGTGAAGAAACATGAACCTGTAATCCTCCCCAAATACTTTCCTCGCCAAGCTTTTACCCTGAAAGCTCTCCAGATAGTTTGATAAACTTTACATGCATTGCAGGGATAATTTAATCTCTGTTTCTACTCCATCTTTACCATATTAAAAAAAAAAAAGAATATAATTCGGCTATTCAGCATAATAAAGAGCAGTGCTGAACAACATGTTCAAGATCCTTATGTAAAAGCACAACACTCTGCCTAGTAATTTTCACACCACCATTCAGATAAATCTAGCAGCTCCATAACGTAAGGAAGAAATGAAGTTTGTTTCCAATGTTTAATCAATGTATGGAACTACATTCAACTAAAGGAACGCAGCTTTGTAACTGCACTAGATTGGGGTGTATTAATCTACAGTTTTCTCACGGTTCTCAGGTTAACTCGGAGGTTATGCGATTCATCTTCAGAAAACATGAAAAAAGTGTTTAATCAAAAAGGATCAATCAAAGCAAGCAATTAGAAAATGAGTACATTTTTCTTGCAAAGCAAATTAAGAACTAAACCAAAATTCTGTAGGAAGTTCCTTTACATACAGCTTGATTCCTCCAGTCCTTTTGTTTACCAAAGCACAAAAACATAATACAGACCTCATTATGCTACTGCGGTTCTTTTTCAGAATTATTATTTACAATATACATTCTTGTATTTCATATACCCCCTCACTGACATAAAATTAACACAGTAAAGGACTTAAGACTATAAACCTCAGCAAGTTTTGCAGGAAAAAATGAAGTAAAAAGATGCTATTAAAATACAACTATTTTCAATATGGTGTATTTATCATGAAATGATTAATTAAACATCCCTATTTTTCAAAAGAAGAACTCAAATATACATTACCTGGAAACTGTATTTCTTTATGATTCTAATTTCCAAATATCCTATCTTAATTTAATTTTTAAAAGCCAGGATTTCAGTCAAGTAACAATCCAAAGAGTAACAAGATTCTACATGCCGAAATATCCATTATTTCAACTGCATTACATTACTCCTGTAATTTTTATTAACTATTTAGTGTTTCAGGTTAGTGGCTAGAAACAGGGCAATAAATTATTGTAGAAGTAATCCGAGAGATAATATTATCAGGATGATGGCATCAGACAATTTGAAAAAGCTTTTGTGTTGGAGTCTTTGTTGACATTAAGCAAGGTTTAAGTTGTTGAGCTTACTGCTTATTGTCAGTGTCCTCAGATATGAATGATAAACACAATCTGCTGATGTGAAAGGTCAGAAGACAGACCGAGCACTTCTAACAATAACTCCTTTAAGCAAAAAGCTTTGTTGAATATCTACGGTTGATAGCAAAGTACTCTAGTTACAGTAACTTCTCAATGCTGTACTAGATTGCTTGCCATTCCAGATTGTTTTGATCCATCAACAGAAAAAAAACCCAAAACACTACAAACAAAAAAATTTCCTTGGTAACATGATTGAGACAAAATTACTAGAGATAGAAATGAAGGATTCATATCTGAAGCATATCTAAAAAAAGCATTGCAAAGTCCAAGGGAAGTTCCCATAACTGAAGACCTGATAGGTTACAGCATTTGAGTGTGTGTTGTGACCGAGATGCTTTAGGTCTCCTGGATGCCAGCCCCTCTGACAGGTAAGCCAGTGACTGTTCTTTAGCAATCCGTTTCTGCTACCCTTTCATGGGTATCCTTTCATCCTTGCTTCCTCCAGGTATCTCAGTATGCTCAACGGACTTGTTATCAGGTTACTCTCAAATCACCATTGCCAGGTGGCCAAACCCACACGGCATTGTTAGCTTCTCAGCTTCCATTTCGCAAAGACTTGCAGTCTTGAAAAGCTGGTGCGCTCTGAGGAATAATCCCCCCCTCAAGTTTAATTTAAATGGGCAACCCAATTTAAAGAAATCGTTGTTACCAGCCCTGTCTCCTCATCTCCCAATCTATGGATTTTATCTCGCTGTGAAAGGGGAGGGGAAAAAAAAAAAAGTGTATCTGCGACAAATTTCACTGTTTCAGACAGAATGATTCATCTGTATAACATGAGATTGCCCCAAATGATCACACTTAGCTTGCATGCATCTGCACATGTACATTCTGATCTTGCTTCTTAACTGTTCGATACAGTACATGGTTTTCTTTAATATATTAATTTTTTTTTCCCACTTCAAAGTAAACAGTGAGAATTATGAAGGCCCAGTAACAGTTAAAGAAAAAAAAAAAGGTTTAAAAGAGGTAGTGTTGCTATTACAATAGCACTGTGAAGGATGATGTACCAAAACAACCAACCCAATAAAAGATACACAGGCAAGGACATGGATACCTTACTAGGCATCTGATCACAACCTGCCGTTCTTGAGTGATTATGCCAAATATGTTTCTCAGTATCTGTATAAAATATCAAATTCTGTAAAGACTCTATCCAGTGTAAATAGCAGGTTCACTGTGATCCTTCAAGCCCCCCGAAGTTTTTATGGCTGCAGTTCAGAGTCTGCATATCTGTGTGTTACAAACGTGTTTAGACAAGAGCAGTAGTGCTGGACAGATGGCACAATACAATGTTCTAAAATGCGCTACTGGGAAATGGAAAGGCAGAAGAAACAATTCAGTGCAAAAAAATTATGTGGAAAAATGAATAGAGCATCACAGTATATGGATGGAAATAAATGGAAATGTAGCATTTGACTGTACAGAGAGGGTTGGAGCAGTGCTGCTCATGGCCCTTGGAGTAAGGTCCAGTCTAAGGTCACCAAGCACTAGAGAAATCTGTGAAAAGTTGGACCTAAACATGTGTTCTCAACAGGAAACCACTCCAACAGCTGATCCAATGACGGAAAACTTTTGGCTTAGCATATTTTCCCATCTAAACTGTTGACGTAAAAGGGTCAGTTGAGCAGTACAATCATCTGCAAAGCACTACTGCTGTCTGCTGTTGATAACATCAGTAAGAGCAATACTGGAAAATACCTTAAGTGTCTCAACAACATAAAACCAGTACTCATCATCCATACAAACCACGCAAAAAATTCTTCTAACAATACACAGAAATAAAATATACATACAGTCATAAAAACATACAAGCAGGTCAGAAGAAAATGGACCAGCAGTTAAGCAGGGAGACAAGAGTCCTGGTCTACCCTTTCAGGTAAGCACCCCAAACTTTGGTATAATTATTATCAAGTCCAGTGTTTTCCTCCACCTTAACAAAAATTCCATTCTGAATTGGAAAAACCTTCCTGATTAAAAAAAAAGTTATAACAGAATTGTTTTCTACGGACACAGTGGCAATTTTCAGGAAAAACAGGTTTAATAAAAAGATTTCTGATCAGCTTTAGCGTGTCAGTCAAACAGTTAAAAAAAAGAACAGCGATACTGTAGCAATTCTTCAATTTTGAAGGGGACAGGGGCTTTACAAGGCCTGGGTGCGGGAGCGGAGGCAGGCAGTGCCATGGTGGCTCGGTGAAGAGGGCTGTGCCAGAGGGTGGGTGGAAAGGAGAATGGAATGCAGGGAAGAAGGACGTTTGCAATGAAGGGAGGGAGGGGGAAGGGGATTTTCACATTAGAAAGGATAACCTATATACGGTATGGTGCATATGGGGAGATATGATAAACTGACCAGAGCTATGCTAGTTACAGATGGTTTTTGTGCTTTGGCTAGTAGATGGCTTATATGGATAGCAGTTCAAGATTTTTAATAAAAATTCAAGGCAGTGAGGTCTAGAGCTATAGAAACCCATAAAGAGTAATCTTAAAATCTTCTGCCAGAAATACATTGTGCTTGCTTTCGTCACTGTTTTCAGATTTATTTTTTTAAAAAAACATATACAAACATATGTATGTCAAAAGGTAGCATTAGTTTCATCAGACTTTTCTCTCTCTTCTCACACCAAAAAAGGGATGAAAATCCATTATTTGTTTATACAGATAGTGCAAAAATTTCTTCCAAAGTGCATTTCTCATGCCTGTTAAAATATTATGTTTTCCAGATAGTATCATAATGTTTCCAAAAACTGCAAGACAGAAGCAGATAATTGTAATTCTTCCACTTAGATTTCCAATATGTACACCAACAGAAGCAAGAAAGTAAAATATGATTCTGGTACTTCTATAAACCCTCATCAGAAATTGGCGAGATAAACAAAAATTCTGTATCCTCCTGGTCACAGGGACAATTTAGTTAGAACATCCATATAAGCAGTAGAATAGCTTTCAAAGAAAGATTATTATAATAGTTATTAAGATACAAAGTAAATGCTGAAATTATATATTTTTAAATATTAACCATTCACTAAAATGAACAGAATGAAAAATTTTAAATAAAAAAAGCTATAATTAAATATATTCATATATCAATCAGTGCAATTTGGTATAACTGATGTACTGTCACTTCATTCTTTTTCCCAAGTCTTGCATAATTATAGTTCTACAATTAACTGAATAGGCTAATCTACTTCTCTACTAAATTTTGCAGATTCATTTCTTTCTAACAAACCTGTCTTTTCTGAAGATATTAAAATGTATTTAAGATTCACTTGTTATTTTCCGATAGATGTACATAGTAAATTCTACTAATAATACCTGGGGGATTGATGAGGTTTCTGTGGCTATCGCACTCTATGGAAATAAAGAAGGATCAAATGTTGATCTCCCTGATAACTACACACCCCAAAAATTACCACCTATTTTAGATTATTGCAGTAGGTTGTTTAATATGGAAACCTGATTAACTCGACGAATATGCTAAGCTCCAGTTTCACATATCCAAATAATAGTAGGCATCTCAAAATTGCCAATTTACACTAACAACCAAATAGCCTCTGTGAATTACTGAAACAGACAGCAAAGCAATTAAAAAACCAAAACACATACATCTGAATGAAGCATTAGCTGTACTTTTCTCATTTAACATATTCTTAGTTTAATTTCAGTTTTAAGTAGTATACCACTGTGTCTGTTACCATGGCAGTTACGATACCAGATAAGAAGCTGTATTATTATAAAATATCTTATTGAGATAGTTTGGTTTTTTTTTAAACAAAACTTTGTGACAGCATCCTTCTGTAAACCTTTCACAAGAAATGGAGATACTACTGTAAGTTACTATTCAGAGTTCAGAGATTGATCATAAATACATTTATAATACTGATGCACATGCTTTTTATTTTTATGCAAAAAGTGAGTCTAGTGTATGTATAAATGCTTCAGATAATCACAAGTAGTAATTACAATTGTTTTCTACATATAGAGAGGTGAAAAGGCTTTCCTGCATAACATCTGCCCTCAGCCAAATTAAGTGGTACACAAAAGCTACGCATACATAAAAGTAATAAATGCTGCATGGGCTATACAGAAAACACTCCTCATCTAGAGCTCATTCATAGATTACCCTCATGGAATCTCATTTAAATGCAACAGAAACACCACTACAGTCTGCCGAGCTTCCACATCATTTCTACGAAAGCATCAAAGGTGAAGATTTCCAGACCACTTTCCCTGTACAGATTCGGTGTCGACTTTACTGAAAGGTAAAGAAGAGATGAGAAAGACGCTACCTGACTGGACTCTGTTCCGGCAACACTGAGATCTTGAATGGATCTGCGCCTCTGCTGTCCGTTTCCTGCTGGGAAAAAAACAAAACAAAAACAAACCAGTGAAATCTATTCAGAACAAAATAAGAAGGGTGCGACTGTTGCAGAGGAGCTTGGAATTTGTACAAATCCACAGAGAGAAAGTGAGAGAGAGGGAGAGAGAGACAGCTGCAGAATTTTAACTCAAAACATGCTGGCCTGTCAACAAAAAGTATACCCTAATACAATAACCACTCCTACCACATGAATAGCTGCTGCACTCTACTCCACCATCTTCTGTCACATGTATTTGGTCAGGCTTAGTACTCAGGGCAGGAGCTGATGACGACATCTATTTCAAGTGTGTTACGTTATGGGGATTTCTAAAAGCTAGACCACGAAGATAACAGGCTGCCAGCTTTAACCTGTTGCTCTTTGGCGTGCTCAAGGAACACAGCAAGGACTTCTGCCTGCATGCTGCTCCCCTCATGAAAATTAAGAAGCAAAAGCGCTTCCTTCTGGTCTCTGTCTCCTTCAGATGAACGAAACTATGTCCTATTCTCATGCTCTGAGAAGTGTGAAAAGGGGACTGTTCAGCTAAATCACATCTCACCATCAACCTACTGAGCACAATGCGGTAATCTTTTCCTCTTCTCCTTCCACCTGTTAGCAATTATCCACCAGTGACAGCTACATAAAACAGTTTAAATTTTAACACTGACAAGCAATCAAAGGCATTTCCAGGAAACAAAGTCTCCGTAAGAATAAAAGGAGATTATGCAACAGAATCTCTCCGGCTACTTTGATTTTTATTACGGTGATTGTTTATAATGTCTCTTGAGAGCAGGTCAGCTGTCCAAAAGGAAGCACCAAAACGTCCTGAGTAACAGCTGACAATGCTCAAAATTCTTGCTCTTCGCTCTGCCTTATGTAACTTTTCTACTGGAGAGAAGCGTCCGAAACGCGTCATGTGGCCGCCGCAGCCCCTCGCCCAGCCCTGTAACCAGCATCGCATTTTTAGCCTTTTATACTTCTTATTCAGCATCATTTCCATTTGAGTTCACAGCCGAGCTTGACAAGTGTTTTGATTTGCAACAGTTACCACAAAAATGTAAGACTATTTAATATTAATCAATATATTTAATGGTATCATACTTTAAGTTTTTGAATATAAGTACTATTACATGGAGGAACACATTGCCACAAAACAGCAATATAAAATGCTCAGTGTCACTTTACCAATTTGTCATGAGATTTTATAGTCTAAAATTTACAGAAAGTACTATGAGAAACAAGCATATAAGAAAATCAAGAAGGATTCTAGAATGGGAATATATTCTTTGCTCTGGCTACAAATGAATTTGGAACTTTTCTGTGGTCCTGATCTTTTGCCTCTGAAATTCAGAGAAAGGATATACTTACCTAAGCAACAATGGCTATATTATGTTTAATACTTTGATATTAGAGATTGTGTGAATGACAAATCTATGTCAAAATTTCTGAACTTGTTTCCTTTGCAGTGAACTTTTTCCCTACCTAATCATTTAACAAACAAGATTATACATTTAATAGAATTCTGTGCTGTGGGTACTTCATCTGGCTGCCACAGCTCATCTCAATATTCAAGATATGGGCGATCCACCCACGACCGATACAAAATTATGTTCACATTTCATTCAACAACACTGTTATAAAATTAGCTCGGCTGAAATAGGCTTGCAAAAATACCTGAAATTCTCATTTCAGATTAGCAACATTTGTGAATTTAAAGAACCCAGCACATGTGTTGCTGAAATATTAGAACATGGCTGCCAAAATGTTAAAATAATCAGGGTGGGGTACAAGAAAGAAAAGAAAATGCCTTGGGGAGAGAAAGAGGGGCCAAAACTACTGTGTTGTAATAAATGAACACCTTTAAATGAAATATCTTCAAGTTAGTAGCATGAGGGAAGAGCAAGCTCTACTAGGCAATGCCATTTTAATTAGTGTAACTACTGCAGACATCTGGCAAATAGCTTCGACAAAGCAGAAACAGACTACGAATCAACAAATACTTATTGCTCCAGATTCAAGACAAGTTTCAATTGAAAAATATACTATACAACATATAATCTTTATTTGAAATGATCACTGCTGCTTCTCTATGCTTTCCTCACCATTTTGATCTTCTTATCTCTATGTCCATTTAAAACTCATTTTTTTCTCATTATAAAAACTAAGAGATTTGGAAATGCACAGAAGTTAATATACAGTAGCTTGATGCACTATGTCAGGATTTCAGTGGTTTCCAGGATTTTAAGATTAAAAATAAAATATCACAAGCATACTTCCTGGTCTCAAAAACCCCCCATTTCACATACTGTTGTTTATTTTCTAAAATGAAATTCAAAAGGACAGGAAACTCCCATTGTGTCCTGCCCCACATACTCCAGCAAAAACAAATTCTACAACTTATTAAGGGTTTTGATCAACCCCCCACTCCCTGCCAAATATCCAGACCAGCTATGAACTCTCCTCCCTGCCCTTTAGCAGATACTTGCGTCTCCTTTTACACTTTCTTATTTGTGCATAGTATTCTCTCTTCCTTACACACCTTACAAGACCCAAACCTCTCTCACAGTGCAGGATGACCAGCAAATGTTAATGGTGCTAGAAGACATTTTAAAGAAGTTAAAACATCAATTTGAATTCCAGAAAAATGAAGTGATCTGGGGAGACAAGGGTAGGATTTCTGGCTTACATTGGTTTCAAAAGTAGATGGAAAAATTACAGACCTAAAGCATCTATAATTCCTATCCACTTTCTAAAGACACTCAACAAAATGTGTCTATCCTAATCATTTATGCAGTGTCAATGCTATAAAAATCTTAATGGTGTGGCGCAGTTTCAGATGACAAAATTACAAAACCAAATGTACGCATGCTATATGCATGAGATGTCTAATGCTACCAGTGAAGAAAAGGCTGTACTTGAAGGTATATTTGCTAGATGCTGCTTGACTGATTTGTATCAAAAAGGTGTTCTGATCATTTTTCTTGATCATATTACAAACTATACTTAGAATTTTTTTTTTGTTTCTTTAAACATACAGCTACTTAAGCTTTTGGTAGTTGCTAGGGGTTTTTATTTTTATATATATATATGAAAAGTCAGTGCTTATTATCTACACTATATATTATATATACTATTAACAGAAAAAAAAATATTTGATACTTCACTTGACTATCTGGTTGCAGATTACCACCACTGAAAACTCATTTGCCAAGGTGTTACACAAACAAGGAATTAGTTGATCCATTTTTCAGTTTTTAAGGTTTGTAAGCTAGTAACACAGAACAGCATCTGAAATGAATGAAAGTCCTATTCACCCTTATTTAAACCTACTTAGAAAGAAGAGCAAATATGTATTAAGAACTTCCACCAACATTTTACCTTCAACTGATAAAAATTTGCATTTTATGACCTCGGTAGCATAATCGGTTCATGGGTGAAAAGCAGCTGAGGCAACACATTACGAAAAACCCCAATGATAGCAGAGGTAGTACTCATACTTCTAAAATAGCCCAGCCCCAAAGCAGCTGACTCATGGTAACATGCCTGCGTGGTGCCTCCCCTCTCTGGGAAGCAGCTGCTTTACCATGTGCTCAGCAGAACTTCAGGCAGCAGCACAGACTGGGTCGGCTGCCCCAAGGACCGACTCGGGCTGCTCGCCCCACCGATGGACATGCCCAGGGAAGTTCAGAGGAGCTGGGTATGTGGCAGAAGTGCTAAGGAACGTAACAGGGTGGGATCGAGACGGAGACACCAGTTTGAGGGTCTTGGAGCTATAACTGGATGGGGAAAAATGTGTTCAGAGGCCAGGACGGAAAGCCTTGTGCTGAGAGAGTAAGGAAAGGAAAGAGGTGAGAAATGGGTCACGTTATATTGTCTTTTAAAGAATAACTGAGCAAGGTATTTTTGAATAACTGCCTTAAGTATACAGATAAATATAATTAGTTTACTGGGCAGATGATCACATCCCTGTCATGTAAAAATTAATCTCTTTTTTTTTCAGGCCTTGGGATTCTTATGGGAAAGCTGTTCTGACAACCAGAAAACTTTCAATATACAGCCCAGACTTATTTGCAGACAATTCACATCTTTCTCCCAATACTGTCTTTTAGCTCAAGTAGTTCTCTCCTCAGTGCCTTTGGCTGCAGATTCATCTATAGAAAACAATTATTTATTTCTCAGCTTTCATTTTGTGGGTTAGAAAAGCCATGCTTTCAGATTCTTCTTTACACTCTCCATACCATCCTAGTAGCTCTTCTTGCTATTATTTCAGAGTGCATGTATGTTTCTTTTATATGGCTGCCCAGAACAGTGTGTTGAATTCCTGATTAAACCTTAACAAGGGCCTGTAAATAGTGTTAGTGCTTCCTTATCTTTCCCGGAAATGAACACAAAGATAATCACAGTTTTTCACAGCTGCGTTACATTAGTGGCTTATACTACCTGGGATTAATCTGCATGCATCTGCTACAGTCCCATGTCACCTTATTAAAAGAAATTGTTGCTAGTGTATGACCCATAATTATGACCCTGAATTTTACCCTATTTCTATTATTCTTTTTCTCCAGTCACAACAAAATTCACCCTATCTGATACTCTCATCCTCCTCTTTATGAACAGTCTCTGCTGATAAGACATTAACAGTGAATTTCATTATTATTTATTTAAGACTTAAATACCCTAAGAGGAAATTTTGAGAAAATTCATTAACATGCTTGCTCCAATCCTATACTTTCTTTCATTTCTACAGGTTCCTATTTCTCTCATTATCTATTCCCAATTGACCTTGGAATTCCCATCCTGTCAAGTTCAATTAAAATAGTCCAGGTGAAGAATATCTAATTGACTGCCTAAATAAGTAAAACCAATAGACTGGTACAATCTATTTTGTGAAAACAACATGGCATTTTATTTCACTGACTTTTTAATTATTCTCTAGAAGTTTCACTTGGAAGCCTCAGTGCTGTTACATTCAGACAGTGTGCACCGACAAGAGGCACTCAGGTAGCTTCTGGAGCTTATTTACCAGGTTCTCCTCATTTGTTGACACTGCAAAACTTGACAGATGTCTTCACTTTCTCTTTCCTTGCTCTCTCAGGATTTCATTTATGTCACGGTAGGCCAGGACCGTTTGAAAATTACAACAGAAAGCTACACTAGTAAACTTGCTTGCTGATTTGTTAGCCTCAGTGCCAAGTAAGTTTTCTTTTCATGGGGACTGCTATTGTTCTTTGGAATCTACTTTTTGACACTGTGTATTTTTATATGTAAACTTCAATAAAAGTTATTTGAAAAATACTTCTGTACAAAATTATCTTTTGTGTTCAACTTTAAAATACCAAACAACGTTAAGATTTACAAGGAAACTTCCTCAGATGACATAAATTTAGAGTAGGGGGTCCACAGTTTTTAATGGATCTCTAGATTAACAGTAGATACTATTACTTGCATCTCCTGCCTCTGACAAATCATTTTGAAGCCACTTGCATACGGCTAATGGCATACCTACCACGGTTTGGGATAATGGCATACCTACCACGGTTTGGGATTGATTATACTTATTTTTAGGCTTTGAGAAGTATGAAATGAAAGAAAGAAATCCACTTTGATTGCAAAAAAAGGAATGGGAAAGGAAAACGACGTGCTGGTGACTAAATATAGACTTGGGATAGATGAGAATTATTCATTCAAGTCCCAAATGAAATTACCAGCTATGGTACCTGATTATACTGATTTTCTTCCTGTCAGAAGCCTCTCCTAATAATTTTCGTTTGCATTAACTTAAACACAACAGAAATACCTCATGCAGACATATTTTAGCTCTATAAAAGTGTAGTCAAATGGAAGAATTGCACAGATTAGGCGTTATTTTTTTTAATCACAAGTATCATGTGGATTTGAAGTTCTGTATGTAATTAATTAAGCTTTCTGTTCTACTAATATTTAAATTAGATTAAAAATAGATGCTCAAACACAACAAAGATAAGGGCAAGAGAACTACCTAGACACGAATTGTTCATCTTTACATTTTGACTAAATGAGGTATTGTAATAAAAGACTGCATATATAGTTTTGCTCTATAAGAAGACGCTGAACCTCAAGATCATGAAGGAAAAAATTCTTTATCAATAAAAGTCAATTCGAACTAGAAGATCGAATCCTTTACTGGCGAAGGTAAGTTTGTACTAAAACAACATGCTCCTCTTTACAGAGCCATTATGAAAAAATTATTGTGCTAATTTCTAGTTCTGTCCTAGAGCTACTGGAGCAAAAAGTATTTTTAGCAGTCTGATCATTATTCCGGCATCTTAACCAATTGACCCGTTCACCTGGTCTGCGATACCTGGTATGATGATCTCAGGGACATCCAGAATGTTGCCAAATGAAGCAGTTTTACGATGGCCTCGTTTAGGCTTGGAATAGGCTGAAAAAATACACATATACAATACACATGCAAAACACTAAAATGGCAATAGCAAAATTATTAAATTCCTAATACTGCATTTTTCATAAACTTGGTTAAACTATAGTTCATGCAAAAATGTGTCATGCAGAATAAACTGCATTGCCTTCCACTCATGCTTACATGTAGTAAAGCAACTGTTAAAAAGCAAAAAATGCAGAACTAGCCATCATTACAACACCGTGTAATTAGTTAATAGTTAGCAACACAAAAGTCAAACACAGAAAGCAGCATGGCAACAAGGAAGGGAAAACTAAATGTAATTATCCAAACAGAACAAATTAAATTATTTCAGACTACCTGTATATTCAGAATAAATTCTTGATTGCCTGAACTTATATAACACTTTCTCTTCAGTGTTCGGTACAAACTATTTTATAAACAAGATTAATAGTTGGGTACTTCTGTTTCTTTAAATCACCTCCTTTTAAAAGGGAATCTCATCTGCCTCTGAAAAAATGCTTACTCTTATTACATTTGACAATCATTCCTGCCTTCCATTCTTTTGCCCTATTAGTGAAGATTTTTTGTTTTGCAAACTGGGTATCACTACCAACTTTTTCATTTTTGAATGATGTTCAAGAAATAATATATACTTTGGAATAAAATCTAATCATACATTTTTTATTTTTATTTTACTACTTGTATAGTTTAAGATAAATAGTTTCCATTTAGAGAAAAGTCTGAATACATTTCCCAAAGGTAGAATATTGCAGCATATCCATCTCAAACTTAATAAGTAATGGTGACGTGCATTATATAATTCACTCTCACTCAAGCTAGCGACAGATGGAACAAGAAGATTAAATAATTCTTGACCTGATTTACTCTTAACAACAGCCCAATTCTCACCCAGCCACACAATTTTTTTCAGGTTCACAGCATATTATTCCTGTCACACAGTTAACAAGATTAAAAAACAAAGCAAAACCAATACAGTGCTGTTTCAGCTCTTTTTGAAAAAGTTCCGGTCAGATGGGTCTGATCTCATTTCTAGTAGTCCACTACTGCCTGAAGTGATTTCTTAAAAAAACATAACTAGTATGTTCAATATATACTTTTGTTTCAAGAAAAAGAAACCCTACAGTCATAACCACAAAAAACCCTGAACAAACAAACTTAGAATATTCTGAAATAATAATTACTATTCAGAGCAATGTACTTAAGGAAGACAAACCAGGAAAATTAAAAACTCACACAACAAAGGAGGGCCAGGTTATCTCCACTAAAGTCAAAACCTTACATTGACTTTAGAGTGTCAGTGACCAAAGTGAGCCCTGACTTATTTTAAAATAAACCAGCATGTTATTATTATCTGGTAAGTACACAGCTGCCTTCTGTGTTAGGAAACCTTTAGAGATATTCAGGGTGAGATGTGCTACACAATCATATAGTCAAAGACTGACAATACAAAAGACAATTTTTGGAATAAGGCTTTAAAATAAGAACATAAGAATAAAAGGTGTTTAGGGCAAGATAAGGATTACTTCAGTATTTAGCAAAACAAGATCCTGGAGTAATCATAATACAATGAAGAACAAAAATGAAATAGTTATGGTGCACAAGAAAGCCAGAATATGATGCATATTTCCTTATTAATTACAGATACTCAATTACCCTACTCTTCAGATTGGTAGAAAAAATACTAGAACCGTTAAACAACCCTGGACTAATCAAAGTAATTTTGTTTGATTATTTAAATCTGTGGTTGTATACCATAAAAAAAAAAAAGTTTCACATACGAAACTTAAAACCTGAAGTTTGCATAGATTAAGAAACAATATCTTTGATGAAGAAAAGAGACAAGAAAGTGTTTGCCAAGTAGACACATTTTTATTAATTCACTTTTCTGGGAAGAATAAAGATTGCTTTCACCATAAAATTATGTATTCATACTTACACATAAACTCCAATTCACTTAAGGATTCAATGTTTAGACACAACAGTTTATAGCTACCTGAAGCAAACCTGGCAAAACACCTGTAGGTGTTTGTTTTGTTTTTTATAACGGAAGATACCAAAGCTCTGTTAATCTGATAAATAAAATCTAACTACGTCTGTCTTTCTGAAATCTGCCAAAGTCGTTTTTAAAACTTATATGGGAACATGCTGAACTTTAAATCCACCTCTTAATTTCAAAATATTACAGAAATAACCTTGAAGGAAATGTTATTTTAGAAATAATTGTGCTAGCAGAGATGGATTAACATTATTTCAGATGCAAAGGAGAAAGTTGTGCATTTGGAATAGGGCTGATATTTAGAAGTCTCATACTGATTTTTTAAAAATGTAGAAGTCTAATTCAACAAAAGGAATCTCTTCTGCAACCTTAAAAGTACCCAATTAAAATACTCATCCTCTTTGAGTGTACAACCGTGAACGAAGCCAGTTTGCCCCCCAATTAATAAAGGACAATAAAGACTATGTGAAAAATTAAAGTATTTTCATATGGCTAATTGTATTAACGTTCTGTAAGACTATGCATGTTTTACATCTTCCTTCCTCCTCTCCTTTCTTCCAATTCCTTAAGTCTATCCCCAAAACATCCTTTAATTTTACCTGTGATGGAAGCTATTCTTGCTTCTATTTCAGACATGTCAGCACTCATCCTTTTGGCTTCTCCTGAAACAAGGGCTGACTGTGGTCGTGCACGAACATCTGACAAGCTCTCCACACTGCTCCCACGAGACGGGGGTAAACTCAAACGGCCAGGATCACCCTGTTTCAACAGTCACATTTTTAAAAGGAAAAAAAAAATCTGCAGAAGCCCCTCCATGATATGCACAGTATGTAGTTTAAAATATATTTCTACAATGTGCATTTTAAAAGTGACAAATTTAAAATTTATAATACAATAAATAGTAGTATTTTAGCTATTGGCATGCAAGAACCAAACATCTGCATCTTTCAAAAGAATCTAACTTTGTGCAGATAAAAATTGATCATTAGGCCAATATGGTCACAAGAGAATCTTTGTATTTTTTCATCCTACTTGAAATAAAACATAGTATTTCCAAAATTCACATAAATGTTTAATCCTTTCTTGTCATACTAACATTTTGGTTCTAAATTAAGGCAACAATTTTCAAATATGATTTTTTTCAACCTAATGAATCCCTTTAAATAATATGAACTATTTTTTTATTTCATTGGAGAACTATTAGAGCCTTCCAGTTTACTTTTTTGGAATAATTCAATATTTTTCCATCCCCTTTCATGTTCTATTCCTATAACTACATGTCCCCAATTTTGTACTATTTTTGAAAGAAGACACTACTGTTTCATAGCAGTTACAATAATTTTGTCCACCTTTGTCCATTTCATTATTATGGTTCAAAATTGCATGTGTTGGCTTACCGGCTGCTTGGCTGTATTTTTCATTTGCTGTGCCAATTTTGACTCTAAACGTTTAATAGTGTCATTGGTAGAAGCTCCTTGGAAGTCACTTGGTTCCATGTTAGCATCACTCTTGTTACTTGTGTTTGTAGATGTGATGTCCATGAATGAACCTAGAAATCAGTGACAAGGAAAAATGTTAGTATTTTTCATGGAAATTCTCAAAAGTGCATCTCTTGACTTGAGCATTCTGGAAGCCTAACTTTGCTTTAAAGCAACACTGTTGAAAACTTTTAATGGAAAGCAAGCTACAAGATTGCAATATATCCATTCATGTAAAAAGTAAAAGGAGTTAAAAAGAATACATGGCTAAGTACTATGATGACATTCTGAAGTCCATCTTTAGCTTGCCCTGAAATTGAGGTAGATGTTATATTAACAACAGAACCAGCAATCTCATTCACTATTAATGACAAAGTCCATCATTAACCATAGAGGAGCACAAACACCTGAAAAATAAAGACAATATATATTCACACTTTAAAGCGATAAATCATATCTTAAAATCATGGGCTGAGGGGTGGAGAACCACTAGTAAAGTCAGTACAATGCTACAGCTGAAAAGATTTTGTAATACACAGGTCACTAAGTTGCAAAGTAGCCAAGGAAACATTACCCAAAATAACAGCAATTTGTTTGGAGACAGAAAACAAACCAACCAAGCAGTGGAAGGTGAAGACACCTAAGATTAAAAACAACTGAAGTGGGAAAACTGTACTCTAAAAAATGAGAACACCAAGTGATCTTTGTTTTCTATTATTAAAAAGATTTCTCTGAGGGCAAGACTACCTGAAAGCCTAGCCCACATTTTGTTCCATTCACCTTTCTAGTTATTTCCTGGCACTTAATTTAAATTACTGTATTTACTGCATCTTAACATAAAACAACTGCAAGCTTAAATTGTGGAGATCATAACTGAAAGCAGGTGCAGCTTTCAAGAATAGTCAGAACCTTAAAAATGTCAACTCCTAAACATTACATATGAGTGAAAGTGTCAATTGCTAGCAACCTTCATGGGGAAAAAAAGGAGGAGACCTTAAACCTGGACATTCAGAGACAGCTTTTATTATATGTTTGTTCTCTATTAAAGGTACACTTCAGCAAAATCATTTGGCCGAGAACACTAAATATGATGTGGTATGAGGTCTTAACAAAAAAATAGATTCCTGCCAATGCTTAAAATTTTGGAAATGTTACCTTTCCCAATTTGACTTCAAAATCAATATGAGAATGTGCTTTAAAATCCATCTGCATCATTTCATGTTGCTGTTCTTTTCTCTTATTTATGCAAGTGTACCTGTACTAGTGGCAGAGTTGCTTTGGCCTTCATCTGAATATTGGCAAGGATACTGCAGAGGTTCATCAGCTCCTGGAAAGTACTGTGAAAAAACAGCAATAATTTGATAAAAAAGCAATTAACAATTGTTTTAAAATTATTTAACTAGAACCTCATAAAATAACGTATAAATATAAATTATATATTATAATAATTTATTTAGAAGAGAAATAAATGCAAATATTTTTAGTAATACATTAAAATACATCTATTTTTATTAATTCCCCCAAATCCGTTATGAATTAGTATACCTCTCCCATAAGGAGAGGAATGATTTCCCTTCTCTACTATATCAATTTTTATCAAAAAGAGAGAGAAGAGTGAGAGAAAACATGCAAGCCTGCCTTTGGAGTGTGATAAAAAGCAAACTTTTATAATTCAATTTCCCAACTTAATAGGTTAAGAAATGATTAAGATACTAAAATAAAGTTTTATACCCGCATCAAGTGTGTCATTATTTTAACAATTTCCTCCATGGATGGTCGTTGTGAGGGATCCTTGGACCAACAACGGGTCATTAAACTCTCAATTGGTTTAGGTAAGTTTTTGATCAGTGGTGGCCGAGTACCTGTAATTGAAATTGGAAAAAACCCTTTATTTGTTAAACAGACCATAAGACGACTGACAGTGACTGATCGCTCTCCAGTACTTTGCTAAAAAATACAGGAAAATGTATAGTTAATTGTAGTCTGAAAGAACTGGCCTGTACTTAATTTTCTCTTACAATACTTATAATGGCTAATGAATATGTTACCAATTCTTGAAGAATAAAGCTCTAGACCAAACTAGGAAGCAAGTAGTAATAGTCTTTGGTTCCTAATGCTGTACACAAGCGAGGGAAAAAAAAGAAGTGTATTAACCATAACAAGTAATACATGAGGTAAGAGTGCCACAATAGTTTCAAGTGAGATGAAGCACACTAACACTTCCTTCCTAAGAAGGAAAAAAAAAAAGGAGGGGGAAAAAAAAAAAAGAGCGAGAAGTTTTTAAAGCAAAAGTAGGGACAGATAGGGAATATGTCTTCCCCTAAAGGATACTCCGGCACCTTACCAAGGCTTTCTGATTTCTGACTATTACATCTATGCTTATTTTTACAGTTAACGTTTTTATGCAGGGCACTCATCAGTCCTAATCTCAATGACTCATGTCCTTGAAAAACTGAAAGGAAGAATCTTCATTCAAAAATGCCATTTGCAAACATCTATCTTTGCGCATTATTATGACTATAACGCTCAGCCATCCTATCACTGTCTGCCCCTTTCTCTTCTTCATTGAATAGGATGCCTGTGCTCACCTTAAGCTTCTATCACTTAGTATTGAAGCAATGACACTCAGGCAGAGTACCGGCCTTCATTGCTTGTTTGTTAATTACGTCTTCCAAACAAGTTCGTGCTTTCTTTGATGTTGTCTTTCACAAATGGCAGAAAGTCTTTGCAGACATTCACTGAACTACTTCACTATCATTACTTTATTCTTCTTAAAACTCTGCTTTGCCATGGTACCTAGAAACACACTGTTAAAAAAGTTACACCACTAGCATGAAGATACTACAGTCTACAATTCTGACCAATGTTGTACCACTGCTTTCTTCTGTCTATTTGAATCCAACCATCGTCTCCTGTTTATATTCTAAGCTCCTGAAAATCTGTTCTGTATAATACCTAGCACAGTAGAGCCTTGCTCCATGACTGCAGGTCACCTAGATATAAAGGTAAAACAATTCAATCAAAACAATCCCCACTCACCCCCCCCAAAAGATGAAAAACATTTTAAATGCCTAATGGTCCTGCAGAAGTTTGACAGTTTCTAGTATTTCTGAAGACATGGCAAGTTACTTAAACTCACACATTTTCTGTAGATGCCCAAAGGGAAAAAAAAAAAAAAGAGGACAAAAAAAAAAAGACATGACAACTTGGCTAATAAAATTGTCATTCACCTAGACAGAGGGGTTGTGGGTTTTTTGTAGCACATGATTCAGATCGCTTTTAAAATGGAGTGTCATAACAAAAAGAACATGTCTCTTTTCCCTTGTTTGTTCATAAACTAGGTACATGTAGCAGGAAATACAAGCACTGTAGCAGCCAAATAACACAAAACCCACACAGACACAAAAGTGGTAGTGTCTACTATTAAGTCTTAATGACAAAAATGCATGTTTAATGAAGTACAAAATGGGAAAACTAGTAATTTAAAGCTGCACGGTTAAGAGTGTTTAGCAAATTTATAGGTCAAACCCACAACTTCAAATACAATAAAGTATTTTCAACTCACCATTGTGAACTGCCCACATTATGCGGAAAGCTGGACCACCAATCTCATCAAAAGGTTTCCTACGAGTGATTACCTCCCAGAGAATAATACCCCAACTGAAAACATCACATTTTTCACTGTAATTGCTACCTGGAAGAAAGCCATCAATATAGTTTGTCTCTTTTCTATATAACACATTAAAAAGAAATACACTTTGAGCTGATAGAAAACTCTATATGCTTCCTTTCACTTCACATTTGTTTTGCTGCAAAAAAGCAGTTTTCCAAAGCTGGCTGATTCACACTAACTTAAGTCTGAAATCATTTGACAGTAGGATCGTTAAGAATGCCTGTCCCTGGAAATCAATCTTTTTCACTTGGAGTAATCCTGGAATGAAAAAATGTGTCAGTTTTCTTCATAAAACACAATTTATTAATTTTCACAGATCTCCTGCATTCAGGATTTAACTGATTAGGCTTGCTTCCTCTAAACATTCTTCTTCAACTCACTTCTTCCATGTTAGTCCCAATATGCCAGCCAATAACATCTCTGTCATATCCATTGGTCTTTATTAATTACAGGCCTTTAGCAGAACTAGTTAAGTTACCATATGAACAAATCAGCAGACTACTCAATTCCTCACCATCTTATTTCCTCCCTGTTTACTATTCTTACTCTTTTTGTCATGTCATTAAAGTTCTTTGACCATAACTTCAATGTTTCTAAGACTCCTGTGAAAGGTACAGAAGACACAAAGGTGATATAGAATAATGAATAAAAATGTTCAGAGACTGCAAAGAAAGAATGTATGCTCTGCAACCGTAACTCTTGTAAATACTAAAAACAAATGTGAATGGCTAATGACATAACAATAAATGCGTGAATATAAATGATAGAGATTCGCTCATCTGTCTTCAAACAAGGGTCAAAACTGGCATCAAGTGGCCAAGAGAATTTTTTGTTAATACTTAATCGAAAAGCATCACTGAGACAAATAATTTCATAAACACTGGAATTAAAGAAGCCTACTTTCATATGGATACACACCATATACCATCCAGTTGCAACAGGCTCCATGCTACCTATGAGCCATCTTCCTCTGACCCCAAACCTCTCACAAACTGTGCAAGGAAAGCAGCATCTTCTCAGGCCAGTTCTTGCAGACCAGTCAGTTGGCAAGGCAGACAGGAAACAGGCTACAGCATGAACCACAAGTCCTCGCTAAGCGAAGGCACTAATCTGGACTTCTCCCAGCTACTGATTCTACAAAACTCTTTAAGAACTTGGCATCTCCAAAACTCTTTACACCTATATCAAAGTAGCTGGATGTAGCTAACGAGTTCAAAAGTTACTGAAGGAAAATAACGAAGCCAGCTTTATCAGTCAGCTTATTTTCAAAGGTGCTGGAAAAAAAAAA
>NW_009618391.1:337-1145 GCF_000690535.1 Cariama cristata | reverse complement strand
CCGAAGGGGGATGGGGATAAAACCCAGAAAAGCGGAGATGAACCTAGGGGCAGCAGGCCAGTCTTAGAGGGGAGATTCATAGCCCAGCTAAAGTGCATCTACACCGATGCACGCAGCATGGGCAATAAACAGGAAGAGCTCGAAGCCATGGTGAAGGAGGAAAGCTATGACATAGTCGTCATCACAGAAACATGGTGGGACGTCTCATGACTGAAGTGCTGCAATGAATGGCTATAAGCTCTTCAGAACGGATAAGCAAGGAAAGAGAGATGGTGGAGTGGCTTTATATGTTAGAGGGGGGTTTTTTTGATGGCGATGATAAGGTTGAGTGCCTTTGGATAAAGATCAGGGGGAAGGCCAATAAGGCAGATATCCTGATGGGAGTCTGTTACAGACCACTCAACCAAGATGAAGTGTTCTACAAGCAGCTGACAGAAGTCTCACAAACGCTGGGCCTTGTTCTTCTGCAGGACTTCAACTTACGAGATGTCTGCTGGAAATACAACACGGCAGAAAGGAAACAGTCCAGGAGGTTCCTGGAGTGTGTGGAAGATAACTTCCTGATGAAACTGGTAAGTGAGCCTACCAAGGGAGGTGCCCCACTAGACCTGCTGTTTACAAATAGAGAAGGACTGGTGGGAGATGTGGTGATCAGAGGCTGTCTCGGACATAGCGATCAAGAAAAGATAAAGTTTTCGATCCTTGCTAAGGTAAAGAGATGGGACAGCAAAACAGCTACCTTGGACTTCCAGAGGACAAACTTTGGCCTGTTCAGGGTGCTGGTTGAGAGAGTCCCCTGGGAAACAGT
>NW_009618391.1:0-230 GCF_000690535.1 Cariama cristata | reverse complement strand
TGGTTGAACAGGGAACTCTGGTTGGAACTCAGGAAGAAGAAGAAAGTTTACCAGCTTTGGAAGAAGGGACAGGCAACCCAGGAAGAGTACAAAAACGTTGTCAAGGCATGCAGAGAGAAAATTAGAAAGGCAAAAGCCCAGCTGGAAGTCACTCTGGCCACATTCATAAGAGGCAACAGAAAATATTTTTACAAATACAAAAACAACAAAAGGAGGACAAAAGAGAATCT
>NW_009618390.1:0-846 GCF_000690535.1 Cariama cristata | reverse complement strand
GACAACATAAAGATCTGTGCATTTACAAGTCATTTTACACTTTGGCTATGGGAAAAGGACCCAACAAACAAATCTAGAAAAAGAATTATTTCAGACTATTGCCATAAATAAAACCACAGAATGCGAAGCTCCACTTCACATCCAATTCTGGTTGCCTTTTTCAGCCTGCACCACGCCACTGGAACACTAACCCCTTGAAGCTAACTACTCCCTCCTAGGGAAGGTGCAAATTATAGTGGAACTTGCTCGTTGTGCAGAACAAAACAGTTGTGACTATCGAATTAGTGTGAAAATTGCCTAAGGAAGTACAAGTAAGCCAGTTCTCAGCTCCCCCACCCTCTCCATTTCCCAATGAACAACAGTTTTTTTCCAGTAAAAGTCCTAAGTGTGAATATTCTTCCGGCACTACTTAAAGCAGATGTGACCGTAGGTGAGTGTTCAGGCACCCTAGTCAACTTTACAGGTTCCAAAACAGTGGTTAAACCATATGCTTAAGCAAATTTCTTGAGTATCGCATGAACAAAGAGAGTCCCTGGCAAATGGACAAACATAAAATAACATTCAGGAAAACAAAGATCAGAACCAGTGATTTCGCTTTGCACTAACTTATTTTATTCCTGAACTAAAAGAATGTATCAAACCCAGCTAGTTGTCATCTTGATGCTACACCAGACTATCTCTGAATTTATTCTCTGCTTTGTAAACTGTAACAGTACTTGCAAAGATTGTCAAAATAATAAAAACAATTCAATCAGAGCTGCTTAGAGCTCTCATTGCGCTCCTGATACTCTATCAAATTAACACTATTCTTTCTTAGAATACTACAAGAAATTGTCTTTAGAACAG
>NW_009618389.1:18061-18397 GCF_000690535.1 Cariama cristata | reverse complement strand
CCCCAAAGTGTTTGCAATGATGCTGGAGGGTTGCTGTACCCGTTGCCTTGGTGGGGCTGATAAAGCCCTGGGGATGATGGTGGTGCAAGCAGAGGGTCCCCAGGCTGGAGGAGCCCCTGGAGGGTGATGCTCTGGGATGGGGGTGGGCAGAGGAGAGGCCTGGGTGTCCCACAGGGCAAGTCTTGTCTCAGCTCAAAGCGGGGAGGCCTGGAGTGGGAGGCCCCTGTTAGCTGGGAGCAAGTGCTGACACCCCACGGGGCTCCCTCTCCAGCAGCTCTGGAGCCTCCCATGTTTTCTCCTGGCTGAAATGTTGCCTCTTTTCTCTGTTTGATGTGG
>NW_009618389.1:0-18003 GCF_000690535.1 Cariama cristata | reverse complement strand
AGCCCCATCCCAGTGGGGGCCATGGCAGCCACGGTAGAGAGCCTGGCCTGTCACCCTGCCAGCATGGAGCAACTTGTGGCCTGCCGTATTGTATGGCTTTTTATTCCTATGTGATTATACATCTCACTTCATATAGGGATTGAAGCCGTGCAATACGCTGGCATCCTACGGCAGAGAACAGCCCCTGTGCCACGGGAGCCGGCCCCAGAGGAGCCACCAAAGCTGTCACGCGGGGTGCTGGAGGAGGGCTGCTGGCCTCAGCCTGGGCTCTGTCCTACATCCCCGGCTACCCACCTTTTGGGGGGGGGGGGCACACCACAAGTGAGGGGTGCTAAGGTGCTTTGGGGTGAGGCCAGCACAAACCCGCTCCCTGCACTGCACCCCCTTGCAAGGGTGGGCCTGATTCTGCACCACATCTGCTGCGGAGAGCCCTGGCTGCTGCGCTGGTGGGCTCGTCCCTGGGGAGACCCCTGCTTTGCTCTTGCCCCCGCTATCCTGGGAGATGGGCAACAGCCTCTGGCAGCATCTGGCTGCAGGCACTGGAAGGAAGTGCTGCTGGCAGGACAGGGGAGGAGGAGGAGGAGGAGGAAGAAGAGGAGATGAAGAAAAAAAAGGAGCTGGGAAACGGCCATGGCAGCAAGGGCTGCCCCAAGCACGATGCTCTTCAAAAAGTTTCTCAAGAGGCCTCAGCCGCTCTTTCAAGGTTTGTGTTAAATCTGTCACATTAGCGAAAATAGTGAAAATTACCCAGCTTGTGGAGGAGATGGAAGGCAGCTCCCTTCCAATCCCTCCATAAAGGAAGGGCCCCATTAACACCTAGTGAAATATTGGCCATTAATCAGGCTCCGTGCAAAATAAAACCATCCCCATTTATCATTATTGGATCCTTAATGAAGTGATAATGGGAATGCTGGGGAGCTGTGATATTAATGTCTCCTAAGAGGCAAGAGCAGAGCCAAGGGCGGCAGCCAAGATTTTTAATTTACTGCCAAAAGCTCTTGCTGTTAATAACGCAGTTACTTCTCCTGGCCATTAGCACTGTTTGGCTACGAGCAGCCTGCTTAGGAGAGCAAATCCACCCCAAACACACCTGGGCTTTGCTCACCTGCTCCCTGCCCAGTGGCCGGGTGTTCTTCCCTGACAGCTGTTTCTGTGTCCCCTGTCCATGTAGGGGGACGTGGCCAGGGAGCTGTTGGCCATCTCCACCCATCTTGCTCCTTCCTGGAGGCTGGCCGCCATTCAAAGAGTTGCTTTTAAAATTAAAAGGGGAAGGGACTTGGAGCATCAAAACCAAGCAGCTCTTATTGTCCTCACTCTTTCTGTGACTTGTCTTTTTAGGTGCAAGCACCCCGGAGCCAGGATGGCATGGAGCTGGTCGCAGCATGGCCTGCACACTGGGATCACTTGGTGTGACCACAGTTGTGTTCTAGGTTTCTTCATTTGCCGGGGTACGCTCGTATGATGCTAATGTCCCATCCAGGACAGCGTGGGCAAGCTGCAAAGCCCTGCTCAGCTGTGGTGACTCACTCCAGGTCCCAATGGGAGTCACTGCTCCTGGCAGGCTCCGACAGCCCAGAGGCAAATTGTTACTTGGCAGGTAAGTGATGCTGTTGCGTCTTTAGATGCAACCATTACCTCACAAATCCTTGCAAAACCCAACCAGTGCAGCCCAAATATGTGCTGGGTCATACGTGGGGTCTTTTGCTGTCAGCGAAGGGACTGCAGGTCAGAGGGAGCTGGCTTTGCGCTGGAGCAGTAACAGGCAATTCTGTGCTGAGGATTGCCCAGAGGAATAAAACAATGCCTTGTTTGTAAGGGGTGCACGCAGTCCAACTTCCCTAGGCAGAAGGTGCACAAGGTCCACCCAAGCAAACCCTCAGAGATGGAGCTTCGATCTATCCAAGCAGAAGCATCAGAAGAGGAAAATGTTTCTGTAACCTGGCTGTCCTTGGTCAACCTCCCCCTGTCCCGTTATCTCCTCATTAGAAAAGAAGGGACAAGAACAAGAACAAAAACCGTTGGAGGCCAAGCAAATGTAGATTTGATGTGTACTTCAAACAGCTCCATCCTTTCAACAAACCTTTTATTAGCCTTCTCTCCTCCCCAGCACAAACTCTTTTTAATCATTAGCGAAAAGCCACTGTTTAGAAAGCAAGGACACTGCTCAGGGTACGTGTGGTAGGTATTTCCCAGGAGAAGCCAGCGAGCGCTAGCCCAAGGTCTTCTGAACTTGACTGTGACGCAGCGCAAGCAGCAGCTCCAAGGACTGGTACAGCACTCAGCCCAGCCACGCTGCCGCGGGCAGAGCACAGGGGTATGGTGGGCCCACGGCAGTGTGCCCAGGCTGGCAGGCTGGACCTGCTGCTGAAGATGCCAGTGACCCTTCTGCCAGGCACCCCAGCATGAAACTGGAGTCACTCTGGATTTCATCAGAACAGAACTGGACAGAAAGCATTATCAACATTTTGGAGCCAGCTTTAGCCAGTTATCCTGGCCACAGCCCATATTTTTTGGCTGTATCACTGTGCATGTTAGTGCCCCGTGGTGCTGACATGCTGGGCATGGAGGAGGTGACCTGCTGGCGACCTCCGGAGAAAAACACATGGCACAAAGCAGCTTCTCCTGCACAACCGCCACCTGACATTATGGGGGCAAAGCGAGCTTTATAACACTTGGCAGGTTTTCCTCAGCAGATCTCAAAGCTGTTTGCCAGTGAGAGCAAGTTCAGGCATGTTACAAAAAAACCTTCAGATTCAGAGGACAAATGGGATGAGTGGATGAGTTTAAACCACTGGGGTAAGGCTGGGGTTTTGAAATCCCCAGGCTTGTGCCTTGACACTATGCCTCGGCTGTGGCCCAGGCAGTTCAGCTGCCAGCCTGGCATCAATACCGGGCCCCGTGATGGGCCCTGCTGATATCCCTACTTGTTAGATATTGGCTTTGAAACCAAGGCAAGAGGTGTTGCATTCTCCTCAAAAATCCACCCTCTGATGCATCTTGGAGTGGGGCGCAGAACTGTTCAGTGAGACACCACGACTCATGGTATTGGCAGGATGGTGTATTTATGTCACGAGATGAGATCAGCCACACAGAGTAGGTCTGTCTGTCTGGAAAGAGTCTGAGTCAAGCGTGTCCTATGAAATTAGGGCTGGACTTTCAAAGGAGCTCAGCTCTCACAGGCAGATACTCAAAAGGAGTTGGACGTGTTGGGTCATACTGTCTGCTGAGCTGAAGTCCTTTGAATATCCAGCCAAAACCATCACTGTGCCTGTTGCTACAGGCAGAGCCCTTCTGAAATCCAGCCCCACTGTGGGCTCTGCATCCTGGGAAACCCAGCTCTTCGCTGCTCTCCCAAATACTGTACTGCAGTAGGTGATGGAACTGTGATAACCGCCGCATCCTTATACATGCGGGGGAGCGGTTCCCTGTCAAAGCAGAGCTCCAGCAGCTTTGCCCTTTGATCAGCTCGGCAGCATGGGTCAGGAAAGCTGAGCATGAAGGTTTCCTTGCCTTTTGTTCTGTAGAATTAGCAGAGTTAATCAGAGTGACAGCGACTTCTGCCTCAGCACAGAAGAAAGGTCAGTGGCTCAGGCTGGATGCACGACTGTTTTCTAGGCAGTTGGAAAACAAGACTCTGAAAGCTCATAGCAGATACACTGCTGGCATGGAGGCCCTCCCACCAGGGATCAGCAGGGACAATGTGCCTGTGGAGGGAAGGATGCTGGAGGAGAAGGAACGCATTCAGCTGACTTGCCACTGCACCTCAATCATCCCTTTCCTTATGCTGCACAGTGAAGGTCCACCACGCTCTGTGTCACTGTCATTGTGCACTGCTTTTGTGTCATGTGTCCAGTATCAATCCCTTCTCTCTGTCAATGTGTTCCTTAGCCGTGCTGCTGGGTGTGCATCATGCTGGGACTGGGGTCCCTGTGTCACCTCGGGTACCCTGCTGTGGGAGGAGCTGCAGGACACTGCGCTGGCTCAAGGAGTGGGTGCTGGGTGTCCCCTTCCGGTTATGTCCCCCCAGCACCTCTATGCCTCCAGCTGGGTGGGCCTTGCTATTGCTTTTACATCCTTCATCCACTGAAATGTACTTCTGTGGACATGTGAAAGCCCGGTGCTGAGCTGCTCTTGGGCTCGGGGCACTGGAGGTGCAACAGCCGCAGTGAGGGCTCTCCCTGGCAGCCCTACCATGGCCTCGATTTCCCCACATCTTTTAACTATAGTTAAAGCAGTCACAATGGTGGTGGTTCTCAGCAGAAGTGTTAAATCCAGCCTCCATGTCTGTAATGTGACCTCTTGCTTTCCTCTGATCCCAATTACAAGTGCTTGCTTTTGCTGTGGACATCCACTCCTGTGTCTAATTAGTAGATTATTTCTGTCACCCTTGACAGTGAGCCCTAATTTAAGTAGTTTACATTTGTCTGCAGTGTTGATGCCTTCATTTATCCCCAGTCCTAATTAAATACATCTGGATACCTGCAGAGGGACCTCTCATGATCTGTCTGTGGCTCTAATTAAAATGGCCTGGATGTCCATGACATTGGTGCCTGTCAAGCCTGTCACCAGGAGGTGATGCCCATCTTGGAACTGGCTGAAGAACGCATAGGAGTCATTGTTGCTGAGAAAAGTCTCCACATCAAGGCCCTCCTGCAGCGCCTCATCCACCAGCTCTGGACTGCAGAAGGCCCCTGCCGCCTCCGTCGGCCCATCCTGCCCATCCGTTCCCCCGCTGAGGAAGACAATCTCATACCTCCCTGGGGGTCTGCTGACTTCCATAGCCTGTGTCCTGTGCAGCCCCAGCCCCACACGCAGGGCCAGCTCCTGGTTCCTCCCTCCCTTGCCAGTTCCTTGAAGCTGAACCGTGGTTTCTCCGCCAGCCAGGATGCAGATTGGTTTTTCTGGCCCTAATCCTTGCAGGACCTGTAGAAACTCAACGAGGTTCAAACCTGGGATCTCTAGCTCTGCTGCCAGCTTCAGGAGATTCTCCTTCACCTTCTCACTCAGGGGCCCTTCTCCGAGGCCAGCAAAGCCCAGGCAGACCAGCCGGATCAGCTGGCAGTACAGCGTGGCGACGTGGCCAACTTCCCCACAGACTGCTGTGCTCAGAATCAGAGTTGCGTAGCCCAGGCCCTCAGCTTGGCGTTTGGCCTCCTCCAAAGCTAGTGTATTTGACCCGATGATGACGTTGCAAACATGGGAGTAGTCTTCTGGAGCAGTGGGCTTGCTGGGAGAGCTGGACAGGACCGTTTCCACTGACTTGGGCAGGTTGTGCAGCAGGTTGTATTTGGTGAGTATCTGAAGGCAGTCTTGGACACTGTGGGAGCTGGCAGCAGTGGGCCCACTCGCTATGATGTCCAGGGGGTCACCAATCACATCAGAAAGGATGAGGCTCACCACCTACAAAAAGAAACACCCACAGATTATTGTGGGATGCAGAGACAGATGACCACGCAAGAGCCCTGGCCTAAGCGCTGCTCTGAGTTACGCTTGTGCCACCCCAATGCCAAAGCAGATGGAGACAGAGGCAGATCTCGGCCCACTTTTTACGGTCCCATGAGCATCACCTTGCCGTTCTCAAACCCACAGATCTACAATGTCCTCTGCTGCTGGACCATCACATTGGAAGATGTAACCCATGACACTGCACTTGTCAGGCTGATAACCAAGTGTGGGTTCAGTGACGGCATGTGCTGAGAACAGCCCCCAGGGGAGCCAAGGGTTAGACCTAGCCTCGAAAGCGCTGTGGTGGAGCACCAGCATGTTGGAAGTGCCTGCTGGGTGAGGGCTGGGGTCTGCTGAGAGTGGTGTGAGGGACAGCCAACATTTGCAAAGTCTGAATTCCCCCTCTTCCACCTCTGTCTCCCTAAGAGTTTAGGTCCTCAGTGAAATCTGAGCTGTAGAGTCCCAAAACAGTCTGCAAATGTTGTTTACTCAGTAACGAGAAAAACCCTGCAAGCATGCTTAGGTCGGTTGATTAAACCCCTATTTTGAGGGCAGATGGGTGATCTCTGGGCAAGCAGGGGCTTCCCCTTGGTTACCTGTGCGGGATATGCGAGCCGGGCCAGCCCTCCGCCCTTCAGCAAGGACAGAGTCTTCCGAACAACGTTCAGCTCCTGTATGGCCGCTCCTTGGGAAGCCAGCATCTTTGTGAGTTTCTCCTTCTCTTCGAGGAGGATGGGAGGGATGGGAGCAGGCAGTAGGGCTGATCCACCCCCTAGGACGCAGAAGAGATGGCAAGGACGTCGGGATAGAAGGAAAAGGAGGACAGAAGGAAAGCAAGGCTGTTCAACACTTGAGCCTTTTCTTTTCCCTCACCGGTGCGTGGAGGGAAGGCAGAGGTGATTGGGGAACTATGCTACCATCTCTGCAGAATTCAGTCTTCTTCACCAGTGGGTTTTAATCACTGCTGTTCTGCACTGTCTGCGGTCAGCTACACTTCACCTGAGCAGTGTAAACCTCACTGGACCAGGGTACTGCATGCCTGCAGTGTTGCAGGGATGACAGAGAAGGGCCAGCAATTACTATCCCCACTACATCAGGCTACCAGTGCGTTCTCATGCTGATTTTTCAAGGGCTACCTGGATGGGTGAGTAGGGAGCACGGCCTCCATGACTCGCACAACAGTCAATGCTAAGCAGATGGAGACGCTGCCTGCTTTGCTGGCTCCATTTATTCAGGATAGTGTGTAAAAACACCAACTATGGCTGCAGTAAGATCGGAAACTGCTGAACTGCACTCATCTAGGCCTGGGAGGAAAGGAGAGGGAGAGAGAGTAATGCAAAGGACAAAGCATACCCAGAGGCCAGGGTGATAGCCTCATTGATGGGAATCCTGTCTGATACAAGCAGGCATTGGAAATGCAGAAAAGGCGGCAAGGAAAAAAAGGTTCTAATGGAAAAGTGGAATGGATGGAAAATAGAGAGTAGAAAGGAGCAACATCTGAGGAGAGAGTGAACATGCACAGAAATACAGCTGAAAGCTACTGTCAAAAGGCAAAGCCTGCTCAGAGGTTTGAGACAAATCAGCATCAATAAAACATGATGAGCAAGAAAAACAAATGCAAATGCCTGTGTTTCAGTCAATAGCCAGGGATGTAGCTGAGAGGCAGGAGCAGTTGGGGACCGGCTGCTGTGTGGGAGGGCACATGCATAGGGAGTCACAGCAACAGGGAGATCCTGTACAGGCTCCCTGAAGGGCTGAGGAGTCTCCTGGAGATCCCTGTAGCCAAAGGACAGGAGGAAGCCCAGGGGAATCCCCAGCAAGCGCAGCTAGATTCCGGTCGCTTGGGTGTTTGCCTAACGGCACTACTCTCACTGCACCAGCTCAGGCTCCAGCATCCACAGAGGAACAGTCACTGAGCAGAGGAGACCAAGGGGATTCTACAGAGCTCTGCATCCCTCTGATGCACAATATCCACCTTCCTTACACAGCCCTGGCTCTGGGGACAACCCAGGGGCCCAGCAGCCAGGGCCTGGGGGTGTTCAGGGCTGATCCTGCAAGGCATGCAGCTCACTGTGTTGGAACCTGGGAGCCTCATTTCCACTGGCTGGGAAGCAGCAAAGCCCTGGGAAGGGCCAGTCCTGAATCTCAGCTTATAGACTCACACCTCTGTATAAATTTGGAGCATGCAAGCCCACCAGGTGCTTGCTTCTCCAAGTCTGCATCCCTAAATGTGAGGAGAGGGCAGGAAGAAAGCATCTCCTTGCCAAGGGGTGTGAGAGCAGCCCAGAGGTGCCATCTCACAGTGGCAGCACAACTGAAGGACCCAGCCTGCACGGCTCAGCCTCTCCTCAGTGCTGGGAGGCAATGTGTCCACTGCAGCAGCAGTCAGCACCATGCCTTCCTCTGCTGCATCCCTGGAGAAAGGCTGGCAGGAGAAGGGAGAGGAAAAATCACGGAGGTGCAAGTGTCAGTGCTGAAAGGGCCGGCACAGCACAGTGCTCCCCCGCTGCACAAACTCGTGTGGACAGGCAGCTGGATGGCCCTCAGCAGAGCCCATTCCCTGGGATCCCCACGCTACCTGAGATGAGCACGAGGAGCAGGTCATCAGCAGTCAGACCCTCAGCCAGCTCCTGGATGGCAAATGCTCCTTTCAGAGCCTCTGGGTCTGGGAGGTTGTTTTTGGCACCTTCGATGACCCGGATTTTGCTGTGTGGCTTCAGCAGCATCTCCCTGGTGAGGTAAGAGAGGCAATCACACCACTGATGTGCACCAACACAGGCAGCCAGGCTGTCACTCAGCAGGCAAATGGACCTGGTGCATCAGAGGCACACAATGAGTGACCAGGACAGGGAGGTGGCCTTTGCTGAGTGTCTCTTCCCCAGGGCTGGGGAGGCAGCGCATCCATCACAAGAGATGGGCCATGTCACTGGTGCCACCATGACGTGATGGTGGTTGAAGACCAGGGTGGTGTGGTGGATGGGTGGGGCACCAGAGCAAGGGCAGCTGGAAAGGACTGAAGGGGTTCACAGCAACATCCCACAAAGGACAAATCTGGCAGCCTATCCCCCCCCCAAACCTGTCCAGACGCAGCCCCTCTTACTGCATTTCTGCTCGCTGTAGGCTCTCCTGGATGCCTAGCGGCACATTGATGATCCCGTGAACAAGGTGATCTCCCAGGATGTCTTCCACTGCCGCAGCCATCCCCAACACAGCTTTGCCAAAACCCACCAGGTACAGGTCCCTCTTCACTGGAAAGGCCTGGCCCTTCACCAGCAGCTGAGGGCACCCCTCTCCCTGGAGCTTCACAGCCCTCTTCAGCATCGGAGCTGGCTGGACAGTGCACACCGCGCTGCGGAAGAGGGACAGTGCGTGCTCACGGAGGGACATTCTGCACAGAGTGTCTGGGCTGCGTCAATCTGCTTGGTGGGGTGGGCTTGTACACGCTCTGCCAACACTGGCAAGGCCTCAAGAACTGGGGCAGCTGGCACCCTCCGACCTGCAAGGGAAAGTGAACATTTTCACTAGCAGAAGAGACAGGGCTGTCACAGAGAGAGCAGGGAGAGCAAAACATGAACTGTGGAGCTCTAGCTCCTGATTCCTCTAGATTAAGGTGCCATAGCAGCAGCATTTTCAAACCTCTCTCCAGGCAGGAGGGAGGGAAGGACAATGTGACATTCAAACCACTTAACAGCTTGTGGTTCCCCTGCAATCCCATCACCTCCTGCAGGGAAGGTGAGCCCTGCCAGCCAGCTTCTCCATCACTGTAGATTTGCCGCTGGCAAGCCATCATTTCTATTTGCTTAGTATTTGACACCTTTCCAAACTGTGGAAGCTGCTCTCTGTCCTGGAGAGAGCAGGGCGTCTGGGTGGAACAGCTTTTCACTACATTAACTCCCTTTCTCGTGCCAGCCAAATGCTGATCTCATTCTCTGGCTGCGCATTGCCCCATGTGTCCCTCCAGCATCAGGCACGGACTTAGGAGAAACAACAGGCTTGCTGTCTGCCTGATCCCTTGCTGCTGGTGGCCACAGAGAGACCAGTAACGAGGTTTCCTCACCAAACAGCAAATTAACATGAGGCTTCATTTGCCTTTATTTTTTAGTCCTCTCATTATCTATTTAAATCACATTTAGAGCCCGAGTAAGACTTCAGATCCAGGCAAAGTTGCCAGCTGTGCCTGTGAAAGCCCACTTGAGCTAGTCTCCACTGAGTATTAGCATTATATGCAACAGATCTGCATATGGTCCGAACGATCTCAGCTGCTCAAGGGCAGACACTTGTCTTGACAGAGGAAAGGCAGCCCCTCCCAGCACACATGCATCTATTCCCTCCCGGCATTTCTCCTTCCTTCTGCTAAGCGGCAGCAAGTTCACTACTGGTTTCTCAGGATCAAAGATCCTCATGATCTGCATCCCTCCCGCTCATGGCAATTATGGTGCAGGCAATTAAGACAGGGTGCCAGGAGCTGAAGCAGCCCAGACAACACACTCGATCACAGACCCATTCAAATTACCTGAGAGAGTTAATCCTCTCTCTAGAAAATGGGTATGTTTCAGTGCAAGGCCAGTGGCTGGCTGCTTCTGGGAGAGCTCATGAGTCCAGAGGTCTCTTTGTCCTAATACTCCCACAGCATTGCAAGGTGTTAATCATTAAGCCAGACAAGCTTTCCAACAGCTCCTCTGGGTCTACATCTGCCTTATTTTGCTGCAAGGACCCAAAGGCTCTGTGAAAACCTCTACAAAAGCACCTTCTCAGGCAATGAAAATTGGGCATGCTGAAATCTATTGGACAAGGGACTTGCAGGTAAAACTATATGGAGAATCATAGGTTTGCCAGAGAAAAAAAATCCAAGAATCATTTAAGCTGGAAAAGACCCTTAAGATCATTGAGTCCAACTGTAAATGATTCAATGCTTAGGAGAAACAGATTTTAAAGGTAAAACCCAAGGCAGATAGATAAACTACCTATCCATAGTCCCTTTAGATACTGGTCAGAAGGACTGGCTTTTCAATCACAATGAGAGAGAAGAATAAAAGACAGGGTGTCCTGACCACTTTGTTACTAGACTTTTAAACTTCACGGCAGCTGATGCTGCCAGCGGTTTAAACCACTGAGTCTCAGCCCTCTTACAATGAGGGCCAGAGTAACCGTGCTAGCACCAGTGAAGTCAGCTGTGCAACTCTCAGGAACTGAGATTAGCATCGCCATTCCCAGCAGGCCTCTGATTCACCCGGCAGCAGAGCACAATCAGAGGAAGGTGTTACAAAACAGAGGTGCATCACGCCCCAGGTCACCCTGTCTGAGCTGCGATACAGGGTTTGCAGAAGTGGTTGGAGAAAAAGGCTTAAATAGAGCCAGGGAAGTTTAAGAAAATAAAGCCCCAAAGCTTTTAACAGGCTCTGTCTCTACCTTGATGTTTCAGTGCATGGATGACCCTGAAGACCAGGGGAATTGAGCACAACCAGACCTGCAACTGTGGCTTCTGTCACACGTGCCCTTCCAGCGGCTCCATTCAGCTCCAACTCCAGACACGACACAGCAGGCGCGAGTTGTTTAAAAGCAATCCTCTCCTACTGGAGCTGAAAAAAATAAATGCCAGCTTAATTCATCTGGCACTTGTGTACATACTGCTAATGCTTGCTCTGGAAAGCATTTCAATACAATAGCAGGCATGTAATCTGTTTTCTGCACTCTGAACTCAGATTGTATTTTAACCATTGAGGCCTGATCCAGAGTCTGCTGAAGTCAGCACGTGTCTTTCCATTGCTTCTGAGGATTCTAGGGCATGCCACCTGACACTGATCTCAGTGCACAGGTGTAAACATAGAGTAAATCTGGTGTAAAACTCCCTTGCAGTCAGAGGTTATCCAACTTTACACCAGTGCAACAGAGAGCTGAACTGGCACAGACCCATTAGCTTTGGAGGTCTCAGTGGATAACTCCACTCCTTGTCAGCTCTGATTAGACACGCAGGCTCACTGGAGGCTCCCCTTGGAATGAGGGTGCTGCTAATGATGCCACAAACCCATTTTTATGTAATTTATTTATACAGACTCAGGCACTGGGTACTAAATGTCATCAGGGAACAGCTATAAATCAGTGCTATGAAATCCACTGTAGACATTAACAAAAAATAAAACTCCTACTCATTTTACTAGGGCTTTAAAAACAAGATCAAGACAACTGAACATCACCCCACACCAAAGCATAGGCAGCCTTGGAAAGAAAAATAATCCAAATGGCAGCTTTCAGACTACCTCCATGCATGGTGGGTCTAGAAATGATGTAATTGCCAGTTAGCTGCTGCGTATTGCATGGGGGGAAATTACATCCTCACATCCCTGCATTTTCCTCTTCCCACTGCTGGTTGGGAGGAATCTGGGCAGGAAGAAAGGGGTGATGATGTGACTCATATGGCTTCACACACTAATCTTTGTTCCCCAGTTTCTCAGGGAAATCACATAGGGATGAATGAGCCCTCTTCTATATGGATATAAGGTGACATGCTATAGGTATTAGTGAGGCTCAGGTTTTACACCTTCCCTTTGTCCCTGCTCAGGATAATTTGGAGTTGGGGCACAGATAGTCTTTTGGAAAGTTTTCTAGCACTAAGCTTAGGAGGAAAATGATGCAAAGAATTGGCTGTTCCAAAGAGAGCAGGAGAACTGTAAGGGGCTTAGATTAATCCCCTTTAAATGAAAACTTCCTCAGCTTTCATTGATGAATAGTGTTCACCATCTACATACTTGTTTGCGTGCATTACCATTACAAGCTCTTTCTTCATAGGGCTCCTCCTAAGCCTGCAGAAATTTCCACTGTTAACTCTCACAACAAAAAGCATCAAAAACCCAGCTCCTCATTTTCACCTTCTCTGGGAAAGAGGGTGGGAGAGGAGCTGGACTGCAATAAAATACAAGCAAAGCGCTCGTTTGCATTACCTTTCATTAACTTTTTAATTAAAGCAATTCCGCAGGCAAGGAGCCAAAGTCAGAGGGAGACAGAAACAATCCAGCACTAGGGGCAGAAATGTGGTAAGCTGCCAGGTAAATTGGATGGTGGCATGAGACCAAAAGCATGGACATGGGGGGCATACTCTGAGCCATACGCTTGGAGTCACACTGGGCAGGAAAACGGCGAACAAATGAGCTGGTCATGCCCATGCAGTGAGAAAAATGAGCCAGCACCTCGCTCCATGGCCGGTACTTGAAAGCCAGAAAAATATTCCCTTCTAGGGGCCAGTCTGCCATCGCCGGGCAAAGCTGAGCTATCCAGGTGCTGCGGTGGGAGGTTTGTTTGAGGGTTTGCATCATGGGTTTGTGGTTTGGGCAATTGCGCTTGTTGCAGGCCAACCCAATCACACATCCTGAGTGTTTCAGGTGCTGCAATATCAGGGGATGCTGTATATTAATGCTCTGGGATGTCTAATTTGACTGAGATCTTCAGGGACCTAAGTTAGTTTATTTTTAATGTCATCCGACCTTCTCTAGATTTCCCGCAGTGTGGCAGTGATTGGTGGCTGGCCCACTGTGTACAGGGTCAACTCCAAAATCCCTGAGGGGCTCGGAAAATATTTGAGATGGCACTGGATCAAACCCCAATTGTTTGAGGATGATTTTGAGCTTGAGCTCTAAAAGACAGATTACATCTTTGTTACAGTAGTAAACTACCAGACACAGCAAGTTTTAGCAGTGACTCTTGCTACTTGTTTTTCTTGCTGCATGACTTTCTTCTGGCCTCTTGGTAAGTGAATTAGTTAGACTCACTGAAGCTTACTGCTTCCATTTTTCATGCATTACCATGGGAGTTTACCTATGAAGTACAACAGAGCAGAGATATTACTGCCTTAAACTCCCATGCTCCCACTTACTGACACATCTTTTCTATCATTTGATATATCAACTTTAATTCACCTGGTGAGCCCTGCTCAAACTCAGACTTGCTGCTCCAGATGGTCTCAAAAGCATTATGAGAAAATTTTCCAGGAGATGCACTGAACCCAGGAGGAAAACAAAGCAGTGGAGGTTTGTTCCAAGTGACTATTCTGGGAGGATTAGATGGGGGATTTTTCAAGACTAATCTCTTTAAATGAAAATTTCAGAATTTGATTAATTTTTTAATCTGCACATGGATTTGCATAAAATTACCGCACTGCCTCATTCACATTTTGTAAAAGAGAAAATGTCTGCAGCTAGGATGAACTGGTCAGCTATGAGGAGTCCAGAACACAAGAGGGTGTGCAAGGACAGGGTGAAAGGTCCTTTTGGCCCCGCTCACTGTGGTGCTCCTGCATCCGTAACTGGGAAAGAGGATGATGGTGGGCAGAAGCAGTACAATGAAACCAGAGAGCTGCACAGAGGGTTTGCCAGGCAGGCAAGGGAGACAGTAGGATGGAGTCTGAATACCTTTTTTTCAAGAATATGTTGAGCTCTGGGAAACCCAGGAGTTCTAGTTTCCAATACATGGCTTTCTATATGCTTCTTGGAAAAGGAATATGTTGCTCTCATGACTGATTTACTTACCAGGGAAGTGTCAACAGGGTCTCTTTGCCTTTGATGGGGAATGTAGCCTAAGGCCAAACACAGGGAAGATAAGTGTTCTGTTCAGCGTTTTATATATATAGATCAGTATCATTAGTAAAACAATTAACTGGATTTGACATATGCATCTTACTAGTTTTTCTACGTCACACTCCCTTCACTCCCTATATACCTTTTGGAAACGATTTTCCCACGTACTGGGGGTTGCAAGGAAGAAAAATTTTTCACTAAAAAATCCTTCTGCAGTGCACGGCAGAACAGTACTACCCTGAAGCCAAGTCCACGCCAAGCCTGCTTCCTTTCATGCTGTAATTTCTCAAACTCCCTATTCTGAGCCAACTTGCAATCAAAGTTGAGAGTCATTTAAAATACAGGGAAGGATCATAGTATTCTAGAGAAGATGAAAAGTTGCCAGCCTTGAGGACTGGAATAACAGAAAGGGGTCGAAATTCAGTACTGCAAAATACAAGGTCATGCTCTTTGGGATTAATAGCAAAAAAATTATGAGCTCCTCAGTTGGAAATAACACAAGACGAGAAAGAACTGGGAATATTAATCAGTCACAGGATGACAATTACAGCTGCCCTCTAGGCTGAGACAAGAGGCTATGGGGAAAGTGTAAAGTGGCAGATGTAATCTACCTTGACTTTAGTGAGGTTTTTGACACTGTTCTCAAGAGCACGCTGAAGAAGTGTGGGCTGGGCAAATACACTTAGACTCGCTGAAAAACAGCTTGACCACTGGGGTGAGAGGGTAGAAATCAGTGAATTGGAGTCCAGTTGACAGCTGGTAAGCAACAGGGACTCTGTTGGGGTTTGTGTCACCCTACGGCTTCATTAGTGACCTGGAGGGTAGCGCAGAGTGCCTAATTTGGGGGAAGTGCTGATGGAGCCACCTTCCAGACGAACCATGATAAACTCAAGGCCAGGGCCAACAGAAACCTCACGACACTCAGCAAGGAGAAGTGTGAAGTTTTGCTGCTGGGGCAGGATCCCCGTGCATCAGGGCGGGCTGGGAACCAAGTGGTGCAACAACTAAGGAGCAACCTAATAGCAGCTACAACTACTTGAAGGGTGGTTATAAAGACAGCGGAGATGAACCCTTCTTGGTAGCAGCAGAAAGTATAAGGAACAATGGCCACAATTTGCAAGTCAGGACGTTCACATTGGACATTGGCAAAAAGTTCTTTATAGAGAGGGTCGCACAGCACTGGATCAGGCCGCTCACAGAAGCTGTGGTCTCCATGCTAGGTAGTTTTCAGGATTTGGCTAGATAAAGCCATGGCCAAGCTGATCTTGTGCTGGTGATGGTCCTGCACTGAGCAGGAGGGTGGAGCAGGCAGCTCCTGAAGTCCTTTCTCCCCACACTTCTGTGATTCCATGTCATAACAGCAGGGACAGGGTTCGATGCTCCAGAGCATCATGCTTAGTTTCAAGAGCCCATAAAGAGATGCCAAGTTGTAGGATACAAGTCCTCCACATAAGCCTTCAGTCATAACTGTTACGCACAGAGAATCATCACTCCCAGCAAAGTCCAATAGAAATATATTCACCTGAGCAGTGCTGTTTCCAAAAGCATCTCTCTGAAATTGATGTCAACCTAAGCACAGGTCTGTCTGTATTGTGCAGGTTATGGTGGTATCTAATATAGAAATGCATAGGTAGAATGACTGCATTTGATCAATATTACTCAAGCAGCAATTAAACATTTTTTCCATTAACTAGTTTTGCAGGAGCATTATCCATAATTCCTACTTAATGTGACATTTTGCTAGGAGATGCAATTATCCTGCCAGAAAAATTCCACCTTGGTATAAACTGACAAACTAAGTTCCAACGATTAGGAAGAAAAGCAGAAGAAAGAATAAAAAAGGAGTGACAAAATATCAAATCAACAACCCACAGTGTTATACAACTCTAAAACTTAGCTAAGTACTGTAGGTGTTTTGAAGTAAATTGTCTTATGATGGTATCGGTGAGTCACCTTCAGGGCCCACATGAGATAATCCAGGCTTTGATCATGCAATTTACAGTGTGCAAGAGGTATGCCATTCTGTGCTTCTCTAAAATCTCTCATCACATGAAAATCAATTGTAGGTTTTGAACTGACCTGCAATGGGGTAGCTGACCCTGAGACCCTTGGAAGTAATGAAGGCGTCTTTTGTTGAGTCTCCCTAGACTCTGGTGTGAAAATCTTGTCTCCGTTTCAAAGTAAAAATTGGTGAATCGTTCTGATGAGCCAGTCACATCACAGCATGAAAGGGTGAATCAGGTTAGATGTCTAAACCTGTAACAGTGAACTCTAGTAAGCCAACAGTAAGAGCAAGTAATCTGAGAAAATACTTTTGTTTCACTAAATCGCATATGCACATAAAATAATTAAGCTTATGTTTGAATGACATGCAAGCAGACCTTTGACAATAGTTCCCGGACTTACTGTTGTTTGACCACAGGAGGGCAATATTATTCTAAAGGCAAAATGAAACTCTATTCTGGAGACTATGAAAGGAAAATGCAATTAACATTTATGAAGGCATCTATGTTGCGGTTTTTTTTGTCTTTTGATTCTGAGTTTCTGGGGGACCAAAATGACAAAAGATCTGTTGTTCTTCTAAAATTAAAATAGCAGGGTGCTGGTAATCTTCGGGGGGTGGGGGAGGTGGGGAGATTCTCACATCTGCTGTTATACTCCAGAAATAACTTTTTAGAGTAAGAGATGTGCAAAAACACGAACACAGAACCTGACATCAAGATTCATAACAGAAAAAAATGACACTTCCAAGGTGTCTGTATTGGAGCACCAGCCTCAAAAGCCAAGGTGTTTTTCTCAAATGTTAAATGTGTGCTGCTCATCTTTAGCTGACATCTTATGTGGTGTAAAATCGTAGTGCTGTAGCTGTGGTGTTTCTGTAGTCCTGCTTGAAGGCCAGTTTTCAGAAGAATAAAAAATACTGGGAAATAACAATGTGTAATAATTGAATTGAAAGTAGGGGAAAAAAGAATGAGAAAGCGATCATTGTGCATTTCAAAGGAGGGGGACCTAACCCTGTTAGCAATCAGGAAGAAAACTCATTTACACAAAGTCAATAGGTAGGTACTTCTTTATTTCAGTGCTAGGGACACGGAGGATAGCTCTGCCAATCACATCCACCTTAGCATCAAAATTCATCAGTTTTTATACACTTTTTCTGTTGAGCCATTGTTACATATGTTCTTTTACATAAAAATGCGTATGTTTGCTCTTAAATTTAACCTTTACAATGATTGGTTTTGTTAGTTATATAACCTTATCAATATTCTTACCCAAAACCAATCACTGGTCAGTTCTAGTTAGCTCTATGGATTGGACTCCTTGATATTCAACTCAAGATGGGAAGGGGTGAGGGGATTTCCAGGCAGCATAACTGGTGTCCATTGTATATAACTGGTCTCCACCACAGTCTCCTTAGTTTCTTAAAACATAGAAAAATCCAGTAACTTCCTGGTGAGGTTCCTATGGTTACCTATTTCAAACCTAACAATCCTAACTTACACATTATGCTTTACAATTTCCTACTTCAAATCGTGATTATTTTATCAAGAGTATTTGCAACAACCCTGGCCTGACAGCGGGCATAGATACAGGCGGGAACGGACTCTTGCCGTCGGGGAGCGGCGCTCTGGGCTGTCGAGGGCAGAGCCCCGGGAGGGGCCTCCCCGCCCTGGCACTGCAGGGCCCCCACGGGACCCACTGAGAGGCCGGCGCAGGCCACGCGAGGACACTGTCCGAGAGGACACTGCCCTCTCGCTAGTTACAAGAAACACGGAAAAATTAAATTCCGTGAAGCAGCGTAAAGCTCGCCTGAGGGTCCCTGAACGCCGCCAGAGCGCGCAGGCCAGGCCGCGGGAGCGCGGCTTAATCTCACGTCCCTCGACGGACGCGAGGCGCCTCCAAGCCTACCTGGTCCCGGAAATGACGCCACCCCAGCAGCGCGAAGCCGTTGCCCCTTCTACGGGATTACGTCACGCCCTCAACCCGACTT
>NW_009618388.1:2017-2316 GCF_000690535.1 Cariama cristata | reverse complement strand
GTGGCTGAGGAGGAGTTGAGTCTGAGGAAGAATTGATGCAGAGCAGAGGCCGAGAAGGAGTTTATGCTGAGCAGATGTAGGAAGCTGCAGAGTTGTTGAGGCTAAGGAGGCATTTACACTGAGCAGGGCTGGGAGGCCGAGGATGATTTTTCCCCTGCACATTTTTTCCCCGCTTAGTTTGGAGGCGCAAAGCAATTAGCGCAGTGGGATATCAGCGCCAGAGGCGACTCGGGCAAGGTGAGCAACGACTAGTGGGCTGAAGTGGCAGGTATTTTTCCGGGGTCGTATTGTTGGGGAAG
>NW_009618388.1:473-2004 GCF_000690535.1 Cariama cristata | reverse complement strand
CGCCTGTTTGTGTTTTACAGGTGTTACCTGAGCCTCAACGTGGCGACCAGTAAACGGTAGAGGCAGGGCGGGCGAGCGGCCAAGGTAAAGGAGCGGGAGATGGGAATGGGTGTGGGCAGGCCGCTTGTTTGGGCGGTATCTCAGCAAGTGCTCTTTTGTTCTGTTCTTGGCAGGTGCCGCCCATAGCCTCAGAGGGGCAAAGCAGCATGCTGAGAAGCGATCCAAGGTGAGGCGGTTGCTGGCCGGATCGGTGTCTAAGAGCAAAGTATCCTGCAGCAACTCAGTGAAGCATTTCTCTTTGGTTTTGCAGGTGCTGCGTGGGCCACCTTTGGGATTGGATGAGCATTTGAGGTGAGTTGGGGTGGTACCGAGGAGGATCATGGGGCTGATGACTTGTCACAAGCGCAGTGGTGATTCTGCATCTCTTGGTGTCTTAAGTACCGCAAGTGCTGACGGCCACAGTGTCTGACTCTGGCATGAGCAGGTGAGCGGAACACATGGCGCTTGTGAGGAGGGGAGCATTAGGGAAGAGGTTGGCGTTAGTCCATGCAACGCTTACTGTCAGCGCTGTTTGTGGGGGGTTTTTTGTGGTTTTTCTTTTCAGATGTCAAAGAGGAACCTGGCAGCTGCAGGAGCATCTCAGTTAGCTGATGTGTTTTTTTGTCGAGGACAGATTCAGAGCCCCTGGCAGTCTGAAAGCTAAGTTGAGGGCGCAGGGCTGGGGAGGGCCTGGGAGGAGGGGACAAAGTTGGGAATTGCAGGGAGGGGTTTTAAAGTTAGCACAGGGGAGACGGCTGTCCAGGAACAGTCCCCTTTGGGCAGGCAAAGGGAGCAGGTTACCTTTCAGCGTGGGACCAGCACATGCCGGGCAGGGCGGTTCCAGCCTGCGTCTGTGCTGTTGTGTCATTCGTGTAGCCCGTCTTCTGTGTCTCAGGCCTTCCTCGGGTCTCCGTGTCCTCGTTGCTCTTTGCGCTCTGGGGGCACGGCACCATCCCTAGGGTCTCAAATGCCTGTCCTCATCGGCATAATGCCAGTCGGGTGCTTCTTTTCTTGCTTTGCAAGCTTAAAGCGTGGATTGGTCTCGCGTCTCAGAGCTTTGCGATGGTTTCTTTTTTGTGGTGCGTTGTTCCAGGTTGTCTCAGCAGCTCTGCTCTCTAGCTGTCCGTTTTCACGGACTGGGACTTCTTCCCTGCATCCTTACTTTCTTAGGACTCGAAACCAGGCTCCTTGTGTGCGTCATCTCAGTTTTGACAGTAACTTCCCGTGACGGGCCGTTACGTTCGACTCTTTCTGGGGCTGTCGTCGAGCCTCCTCGCCTCACTATTGCGACCCTGTAGGTCTTCTTGCCCGATGGCATCTCCTGTCCAAGAGTCATTCTTCTTGCTGAGAGTTTATTCTCATCTTCGAGTCGCATTCTTTGTAGTGTTGTGCATAGCATCGACCTGTGCATGCACGTGTGTATGTCTGGCTTGGAGCTGCTCTGCCCGGGGCTGTAGAGTCCCGGGTTGGTGGAACAGCAGTGAGAGTCTGC
>NW_009618388.1:0-377 GCF_000690535.1 Cariama cristata | reverse complement strand
TGCATAAGGGCTGTTCAGTGGTAGTGAAGCAGATTGAATCTCAAAGGTTTAAGGCTGGTATGTGTGGGGCTTAAAGTTTGGTAGTGGTTTGGTTTTGTTTTTTTTTAACGGCAGGCTGTAGTTGGACTCTAGATGGTATTCCTAATTGGAATCAAGACCTGTGGAATTGTTAAGCTGTCGCTCAGCATTCGGGTGACTTGTTTAATAATTTTTTCTGAGGCAGAGGGACAAGACACGCCCCAAACAGCGACAGAGGAGGTGAGCGGAGCGCCGTAAGAAGATGGGTGGACCTGTGGCATCAGAGGGAAGCTGCGACGAGCCAAGCAGGATAGCGGCACTGGAGGTGACTCGTGACAAGGGAGCTGAAGTAGCAATTA
>NW_009618387.1:0-8753 GCF_000690535.1 Cariama cristata | reverse complement strand
CAGGGCTCCTGGGAAGCTGGCCTCAGAAGCAGCGGCGAAACGCCGGGGTCCTCCTCCTCTAGGTCTTTGCCCTAACAGTCACTCTTCTGTAAAGATACCAGCTGGATGGGCTGAGGAGAGGGTCTCCGATTCCCACTCTGGGCAGGAGGCGTTTCTTTAGCTCACTCAGTGGCATAGTTTTTCTTTCTTCTTCAAAGACTTTGCGTGTGTTCCCGATTTGTCTTCCTCCTCGGTGCTGCCGTGCCTCAAGGCTTTAACTCGTTCTCCGTCCTTCTTGCCTGCCTTATCCTGGCAGGGAGCTTGCTTTTCTGTTCGGTAGCAAACGGTGAAAGCAAGCAGCTATTCTGCAGGAAGCAAGGCAGGGTGGCATGCTCTAAGGCAGATGCTTTCTGGTGGATTTATGCCTTTCTTACAGTTAAGTGTTAGGCTTTAATCCTGTGGTGTCTCCCATAATACATATGTTCCTACGCAGCTGTGGGAATTGGTGATTAGTTTCTTAGGGTCTCGTTTAATAGATAGTGGGTAGAGACTTTGTTGTAATGCTGTTGTGCTTTCTTTGTCAAAAACTGACTCACGTGCTATGTCATATTCTTACGTGAACTACATATAATTTTTGGTTTTCTGTTGGTAAAAATTAGAAATAGATATTTAGTAGCCTGAAAATGGAGTGACAAATAAATGAATAGTATTCTCTTTTCAGCGGTTAAATATTTTGTATTCTTTAATTAGGAGGACTGCTTACGTGTACAGACTAGAAATTTTTCTTTAACATGTTATGTAAATTTTTAGGTGAAAAATCTGTAGGAAACTGTATTATTCTGTAGCACCACTCAGTTGCTTCTATTGCATATCTATTTAGAGTGGGAGCTTTGCATTTTGGCTCTTAACACTATCGAGGGAACTCCCAAGTATGCTTTTAGTGTGTAAGTTTGGACTCGGAATTGTTCATCTTAACTACTGAACTGTCCCTGCCTTTATCCGATATATTATATAAAGACTATTTGCAAATACATTTGAAAGCATCGCTGCATGATTACAGTTATAAACATCTGCTGTTTCTCTAGTGAGAGGCCAAGAAATATTTAATGCTCAAAAAGCAGTGCTGCAGGCTTTACCATCCAGCAAATTCACCTACTGATTAACTTCTAGAGAATGTATTTATGAACTCAATTAAAAATATGTTTTTAGGTAATATGCTTTCAGCCCTTCAGTCTCTCCATGTGCAGCTCTTGGGTTTTGTTTTCAAATTAAGTTTTCACTTTGCTTTTCAGCTGACTTAGGGTACAGTATGTCTCTTCCATTTTGCTGTAAAGTTGTTCCTGATCACAGTGAAAAAGGAAACTCCACTTAAGTAAGAAAATCAAACTGCATTGCTTTGCTGAGTATATTTGGAAATTCTTTGAGAATTGATTTGTTTTGGCTGCATTTCATACAGATTACAGTTTTGGTTTTGAACACCAGTTCTAACATACTGAGCATAGACCTAGATGGCCAGAAAACAGCTCTGTATAATTTGCAGGGCCAATGTATTCTTTACAGACAAAGGGTATGGCACAGTTGCAGCATTTATGGTGGTGGGGATGAATCAAAGGCAGTGGGCAGCGCTGGTTGATTTTAGAGCCTTGATTCTTGTCAGCTTCTTGATAAGCTGTGGATGAACCCTGAGGCTGTCAAAGAAATCTGTTGAAGAGATGAAAATCTTTGGGCAGGAACTTAACAAGTGCTTTACTTGCCATTTATCTTAGTGAAGGTGCCACTGAGAGCAGAACAGGTCAAATTGGTGGGAAGTGAGGCAGCCTTTACTAGTCCAGAGTGTGGTGAAGTTGTCTGTCACCTCTTATCAGATCAAAAGTGTTTTGCAGAGTTTTGTAAATTTTGATGAATAGGCATATCATGGAAAATATTTCTGGACAACTTTAGGCCAGCTTTGTGTGTTGAAACACTCTTAATGTATTCTCCAGAAGAGTATTCATCAACTTTGGTAATGGGTGCGGGATGTTTGAATAGCTTGCCTCAGTTGGGAATGAAATATCTTAAATATATGAATCTGCATGAACTCTTCTCATTTGTATAACACGTCACATACCACTCCATTCTCAGCCTTGACCTGAGAAACACGTAAGGAATGGATTATGTGTTATGCAGTTTCTGCAACAGCAAGATGCAAAGCACTTTTTATGAGAGGTGAAGTTACTTTCCAGAACTGATAACTGACTACTGAGAAGTTTGCTTGTATTTATACGTAAGATATGTAAACCATCTTATAGTAGAGTTTCTGCAGTATTGATGAGGGCAGATATTGGCACAGGAATGAGACTTGTAGGCTTGTTCTAAAAATCAGCTGCTTCCAAGAAAGGAAACTTATGTTACATCATGTGAAGAATCAGACTCTAATTTTAAATAAATAAATAAATTTTTAAAAAATTCATGCATTTAACTGATGCTGTCTGTTTGTCACCAGAAGGCACAAGGGAAAGTACTGCTAGTTTTTGCCTTCAGCTTTTCATGAAACGCTACTGTGACTGTTTAAAACTGTCGTGAATGAGAGTTTTGGTTTAGAAGCAGAGATAACTTCTAAACTCTCGGTGTTCAGTGCATTCAAGTTCTGTGTTGTTTAATTAAGTTATAGGAGCAGTCAAATAGAAATAGGCACTGAATTTAAAGCTTGATATTTTATTTATAATAGAAAATTCACTGTAATCTAGTAGAGCTAGTAATTTGTGGATTATAAGATTTTTTTTTTTTTTATCTGACTGGAACTCTAGCTTGAAGCCTATTTGGAGTATGGATTATTCCTAAAGTGGCGTTGCTTCCAAACACAGCTTTTGCTGTAGAAAGTTTTCAGGTGGGGCTTTAACCCGTAGCATAATATACTTTTGTTACAAGTCTCTGAACAGTAGTAAAGCAGCACAGTTTTGTATAGATTACTTCTTATAATTCTAACTCAATATTTGTATTTTTTATAGCTTTCTTGTTAACCTTATTTATCCACATTTGTTAAACAGTTGCGTAGGTGTACTTGGTAAAGAATTCAACCCCTTTTGCCATTTTACTTCATGAAGCAAATGGAAGGACAGTTGCATTATTATTTGGTACGGTTTACATCTTTTCTGGGTATTAAAACATTATTTTTACTTTTGTAGAATCTTGCTAAACGAGTCAGTAGTTAAATCCTCTTACATTTTTTTTATCTGAATTCACATTTGAATGAAACTACCTATATACTAGGGTTCAGGAAAGAATTCTTTAACTTGAAGTGTAAACGTTTAAGCTTTAACTTCTGATAGGTTTGAGTTTTTTCCTTCCTCTTTCTAATGGTCTGTTTCTGCAATAAAGGCGAATACTTTTTAGTAAAATAAGCTCTGATCTGTAATCAAAATTTGCTATGTCTAAACCAATATTTTATATAAACATGAACAGCTTATTCAGACAAAAGCAACAACAAACTTGCTGCTGTTGCCTTCAACTCTTTTAATGGAAAACAGTATTTTAAATAGGAATCACCTGGAGGATAGGATCTGTGCATAGCATCTGTTTCATAATTGAATATGATGACTATGTGCGTCAAACACTTGCAAAGATAGGTTGGCCAAAGTTGCCTTGTAAAGAAATAGCAAAATTTTAAAAATAAATTGGATTACAGACTGAGTGCAGTGTAAATATTCACTTCTTGCAGAATTCATAGAACCTGCATGGATGTCAGTAGATTTATCCTTACCCTATGACTTTTTATAAACCACCCACCTTCTAGTTTGTCTTTAAAAAATAACTGTAGTGGAGAAACGTGTCTTCTTTTTTTTAACTATGACATGCCCTCAAATAATAGATGTTATTCAACTTTATGAAGTAAGATGAATAGAAACACAAATAGAAACATAAACTTACTGTTATAGAACCAAAAATGTTTGCTGCCTATTGTTAATTTCCATAGAGGCTAAGGTTGTTGTTCAGTCTTTGACTCTTACAAAAAATAGATTTTTTATTTTTTTTCTTCCCTCCTCAATTCCTAACAAGATTTTTTCCCAAACCAAAGCAGTTCACCAGAAGGATTTGGAGAAATAGTTAAGTTTTCTCTAGACATACCTCTTAATTTCCATAGAGCTCCTGCACTGATCTCTATCAGCCTCCAGATTTCCTATTTAAAGCCACTGTGGCTGTCTCTTAACAGGTTTTGAGCTGCTGTCGTCGTGCCACCGTAGCTGCCATGCTGTGAGCCATGGTGTGCAACCACTCATTGTCCACCTGAAGGACTATGCAAAGTTTTAAGTTTTGTACTTAAATACCAAAAAAAGACCCCAAAACCAGCAATACCAAAAACCAGGGCAAAGCGGAGAAATCTTTGTTCTGGGAGCTGGGGAAACTACAGTATAACTCACTACTGCTGAAGTAAGAAATTGTTCCTAAATAAGAAAATTGAGGTTTTCAGTAAAGTGGTTGTATTTCTCCTAAGATCTTATGGTTAGCTGAGAAGGTCATTTACATTTGTCTCTGTGAAACTGAAACATAGGTTCTATAAATTGTTGTGGGAAAAGTGCATCTAGCGCTGGTCTTGCAGTACTCAGTCTTGCCTTTGTGCTGGCTGTTATGTTGGTGTACAGTACTGCCAGAGGCAATATTAAAATGACAGTGCATTTGCTTTGTTTTTAAAGCAAACTTGAAGTTTGCACACAAGCTTTGCTATTAAAGTAAAAGTAAATAAAATGCTTGCAAGTAATGTGTTGGTTTTTTTCTCCAAGTATAGGAGGTGTCTGTGAATTATATCCAGAGTGCATTAATGCAACTTTGTCTTAAGCTGTGGTGTTTAACAACCTGTTTAAAATGGAGATTCTTCAAAGAATGATGGTGAACGTTTGTATTCTGTATGTAAATTACGAGTCTCAAAGACTTTTATTTTTCTGACTCTAAGAAAAAATTCCAATACCTATATGGAAATAGCAATATTTTTGCATTTTTTATTAGATTGGGTAAATTGTTGGCCTTCCCTCAGATGTGTATTTAGCTTTCTAAATACTTAAGCTTAATGGCTTTATTCTCAAAAATTCTGATCATTGTTATTCCTTGTGGGGGAAAAAAAGAAACCCAAACCCAACAGCTGTATCTCTATTCCTAGTATAATTACTCTGCATGAACAGTCTGTTGCCACATAACCTAAAATTCTTCTGGTTTCTCTTCATGTTGTTACTGGGGTTTCTGTTTGGTTTTGTTACAGGAAGAACAATAATTGACATCTGGTAAACAGGTATTGAAACATTAAACGTGATCTCTTTGAAACAATTTCTTGTGCTGAATTCACTCAAAATAGCAGTTTAGCAAAATAATTCTGTAAAACATTTGGCTGATCCATACATAACTCAGTAAGAAGTAAATGGGCAAATTTTCTTGCCTGGGATTTCTTTTCTTTTTTTATCATAGACACTGTTCTAGTCATATGTTATTTTCTGTAGTTCTATTCTAAATATGTTGGTAGAATGCCATCCAATTTTAATACTTGGTGCCTTTTAGACTTTCTTCATTACTCGATTTGGTGTTTCTGATACATAATTTCTATTGTAAATACCAAGTAGTGGATTTAAGGCAGCTATCTGCCCTCCTTGATAGGTCCTCTAGTAGGCTTGTATTATTTAAATCCTGGCTCATACAGATACTGGTATTTTGACATACTGAGTAGTATTTAGTGTGTAGTATTTTAAATTGTTGAGTATTTTCCTCTGATCTTTATGAAAAAGTTAAAACCTAGTTTGAGATCAGTTGTTACTAGTCATGTTATCTCCACTTCGTTTGAGGCTTTGTTTCAATGGAAACACTAATATTTGGAATATTCACTGAAATCCACTCTGCATTCTGTGTGTAGGCTACATGTATATGCTTAACTTCTGTGGGAGTTTTAGTTGAATGTCAAATGATTTGGCATATAGTTGAGAATGAAATTATTTTCATTATACTCACTAGCATTCACAAATACATTTGAATACATATCTTCTAGAATGCAGATCATTTCCTGACAAAAGAAGGCATCTGCATTTAGACTGTGCTTTTTAACCTTCTTTGGTGTGAAAAGTTTTATTGTAAAATCTGATCTCCAGCTCTTTGTGGTTCCAGAGCTTTACTTATTTGCAGTGGTGACTAATACAAGTGCTACTTCTGTTGACACTGCATAATGAACAGTACTCTGTGAGACAGAACTAGGTTTTTTCCTTTTGAGGAAGAGCATATTATTTAAGTTCTACTTGCCATGCCAGTTTGTGACTGGGCAAATACAGTTTAGGATGATTTTAGTGAAGGCATCGCAGAGTGTAATTTTGCCATGAAGGTCTTCAAGGTCATAAGGAGTAGGAAGAGAAGTCCCTGCTCTATTTTGCATATATTTTTTTAATTTCATTATATTTAAGGTGCAGCTTTCTGGTTGCTTTTTTAGTTTTGTTTTGGTTTTTGTGGGTTTTTTTTAAAGATGAAACACACTTTATACGAAAATTGGTAGTGACATGTAACATCTTCTACAGTAGTTTTGAAAATTAAAAGCATATTTTTTTAATGGTACAGTGGAACAGTTGCTCAGAGATGTCAGTTACTTAAACTGTTTTGAGGTTTTTTTGGACTTGGTTATTAGTATGAATTATATGCTTAAGATAAATTAATATTCTTTTAAGTGTTTAATTCAAAGGGGATTTGTGTTACTGCAGACTACAATAGGCCTTATCAGCCTCAAGCTGGTGAGTCTTCACTGTGTGATCTAATTCACAGCTTTGAACATTCAAAACCAGTGGCAAATTTGTGTATCTTCTTCTGTTTAGGCAGATGGAAGTGAGGAAGACCTGCACTGATAGTGTGTGTTATGCTTCAGTGTAATGATAAATTCACACTATTCTCAATATTTATTTTGAGACTACAGTGTATTTTTTTTTTAAGACATAAATGCAGTATTATTCTTTCAGGAACAAAATGTCCTTTGTCCCTTTGACAGGGTTTATTTAGTTTTTTAAGCCTTGCTTAGAGAGATATCTTGTAGTTACACTAATTAGGGCAACTAAAATATTTTTTTGATGTATGTGTTGCTGGGAATGGAGGTGGCAGAAGTTTTTGTCATATTTACTATTTTCCATCTTTCTGTTGGAAATTATACATATATCTCTGTGAATAGATAAACAACTTTAACGAGGGAAAACTTACTAAGCTACTTGTTTGTAGTTTTTCATATGCAATGCTATATTTTAAAACACTTTTAAAAGCTTAATTGTCTGTGGTTTCCACGGCATTTGTGTGTATATTCACAGATAAAATGTGAGTGGGTGCATCAGAATTGCAGATTCTTTTGTCAGATAGCTGTTTCTGGTTTTGAACAAGAGCTTAGTTTCCATCTTAATTTTCAAATGCACATTTCTAACTCTTCAAATAGCGTATTTGAGTACAAAATTACCTAATTAAATATTTATACTACTAATAATTTGAGAATTAAAATAAAAACTAAAATAATGTTATGTATTACTCCACAGAAATATGAATTTTTTGGCAGCTATTTTCTAAGCTTTTTGTTTCTAAATGCAGCTTGTTTGTGGAAAACATGTTCAGTGACCATATAAATTTTTGTTCGTGTCTTTCTGGCTTTCAAAATTTTAATGAAGAAACCAAAATCCTCACGTTAAGTTAGCTGCTATTTCATCTAGAAAGATGCTTTCAAAATACAATAGTACAAAAAGTTACAAATCTCTACTTGCAAAGACAACAGATCTGCACTTCAATGAATATTCTTGCCGAATTCACTGAGTGAATATAAAACTGCTGAATGAGGCATTTGTACATATTTTTATCCCCTTCTTTGGCTACTGACTTGGGTAATGAAGTGTAGATGTGGCTGTTACATGCCAGTTGGAAGGGAGCCAAAACAGAGATGTTGTTTGTACATGTGCAGATGTTGGCAGGATTCCCTGCACTCCTGTTGTCAAAAGATCTTTTTATTGCCACAGAGTTATAAATATATCTGTGTTACAGTATGGCATGCAGATATTTACTAGTAATGTTTGGGATGTTCACTTCTTAGTGAACCAAACTGCTCCTAGAGTTTCTTGTGTGAAATGAAATTCAGTGTACACAATGCACGAAGCATAATGTGTTTTGAAGATCAGTGTACCATTGTGACTAATGCTGTACTTTCAAAATCGGTTTAATCCATTACATAAATCCCTGCTGCTGCTGGAAAGGAAAGGTCCTCTTAGCTCCTTTCCTCTCTTCTGCACCTGGCCATTCAGGCCTTCTCCTCTCCTTTTGTCAGTAGTAGCATGATGTGGTGATGTGATGTGATGAGCTGGATCAGGCTACTGATCCAACTGAACACCAGCCCAGCAAGTACCAGCTGCATTGCTTTCCTAATGACAATGAAGGAGGGGATTGAGATGAGTGCTTGATGGGTTGGGAGGGATGGGCACCTTTGCTTCCAATGGCAGGAAGGGCTCTGAGTCACTTAGCATAGAAGTTGGTAAGGAGCATGCTTCCAGAGCAGAAACCTTGATCCTGAATCTTCCCTCTCTGTCTGAAAGGCCTTTAGAAGAAGGATGGAAATGAGCATGCTGTAGGTAGGTGAACTGGTTTGCTGGGCTGGAGACTCTCCAAAGAGCGAGCCATATGGAGTTGTGGTTTAACCCCAGCTGGCAACTAAGCAGCCCGCAGCTGCTCCCTCCCTCCCTTCTGGTGGGGTGGTGGAGAAAATCGGAAGGCTAAAAATGAGAAAACTCGTGGATTGAGATGAAGACAGTTTAATA
>NW_009618386.1:31079-34620 GCF_000690535.1 Cariama cristata | reverse complement strand
TGCTTCCTATGTTCCGCCCTGTTTCATTTGCCCCTTGTAGTTTATAACCTTGTGGGTATTAATACCAGCTTCTTGTAAAAAAGTGCCAAGAGCAATGGAAAGCTGGTCTCACAAAACACTTGCAAGTTCCCACTCTTTACTCTGTCCTGATAATTGTGTCAAAAGTTGGAGCTTTTGAAGTGTCTCTAGTTGGTAGAGAGGGGATTGGTCTTCTCAGTAAAAACAGGAGTTATTTGCAAGACAGATTTTCACTTGTAGTCATCCCACAGTGCAGCCCCCTTCACTGTTTGTCATGTCATGATGATGATACCTGACAGATCTTCCCTATGCATAGCAGCTCCAAGGACTTTTGTTTTTTCGAAATAGAAAAAAAAAAAAAAAAGGAAAAAATAGCTCCTCTGAAATGAAAGAGGGATCCAGATCTTTGACATCTCTGATCTGCCTCGTGATGCTTTGTCCTGTCTCCGGGACCTTCCTCATGGGACAGAACTGCGCAGTTGCCTGTGTCTGCCCAAAGAATGAGGAACAGCAGGTTCTAATGCTGTTTATCCTTTTCTTGTGAAGGCTTGACCCATATCTCATTTCCCTCCAGAAAGGAGGAGGACTGACTTTATGAAAGTAAGTGGAGTTTACTAGTCCAAAAGGAGTGCAGAGAAAAAGCAGAGTCCTCCCAATGTAATCTACTTAGAGCAACAGCTAGATCCCAATCCAATGAAAGCACAGTCTGCCCCCCCATCCAAATCTGCATCTGTCACTGAGGCAACGTTCACTTGTCACAAGGCCTTGCTTCACCAATGCAGCTGTTCTTCCACCCCTGCCTGCATACCCTGCAGGATCTCTTGTCTATATTCTGTGCAGGTGGACCATCATCTGAGGGGTCTTTAAACTATCTGTCAGTGAGAAAGTGTGCCAGGAGCTGAAAGTGGCCCTCAACAAAGAACAGAATGGTGACCTCCAAAGCCAATCTATATACCTTCTGGCAGAGACCTTGAAGATGAGTTCCTCTGGCTCCCAGCTGTGATAGCTCCTTTCTAACCTGCAGGCTCATTTCAGGAACTGGATTTGGCCTACGTGGGACTCCAACATAAAAGCATAAGGAAGACAAAACAATTTCAGATGTAGAAAATTTTGGCATTTTTGTTTTCTATCTTCTTTTTTGTTCCTCTTGTACTGCAGCTGATTTGTCATGTACCTATGGGAAACTTACTTTATTTTCTTCCTCTGCATCCTCTTCAGGGAGGCTCACTGAGAGAACAGTGAGAAGGAGAGCAGAAGGTAGAGAATAGCTCAGTCCTGTTAGGAGACTAATACTGATTTACCTGGCATGTACCCCAGAAGCTCCCTGCTCTGTCAGTGTTGATGGGTACCTGTGAAAGCAAGTAGCTGAATCCAGCCTGCCTCCTTATGAACCAGAGTCACAGGGCTGCTCCCTCTGGACTCAACATTAGTGCTCAAAGCCTCATCTGAAGCTCTTGGCATTGCAGGACTTCCTCTGAAGTATTCCCTCAAAAATTCTATTAGCTGACCTCTATGAGGAAAGGATGTTAGTTTTGGAGAAGCCAAGCAAGCAGGGCAAATTAGAAAGACTGAAAGAGTAAGCTTTGCAAGCAGCCCCACTGTTCTGGAGTGATTGGTAGAGCACTGGCATTTCACTGCAAGTTAACAACCTCATTTAAAAGCCCATCATTTCTATTAACTACCACTTGCTACTGCGCAGTTGCATTTGGAAGGAAGGTAACATAGGAAAGTATTTCTCTAATCAGAACACTTCTTTAAGGCCTTTGAGATTGCTTCACCAAATGAATGTTATAATAAGGGGAGAGAGATTGCAGTGTTTTAGTGAAGGTAGTCACTCTGCTGTAGATAGACATGGAAATGAGAAAACACCATGCTTCATAATTGAAAAGTAGGAAACTTGAAAGCTGACTTAGAATACCTTGGAAGCTACACAACACAGCCTCAAGTTTTCATGTTCCTTAGGAAAGCCTCCAGAGAAATGTTATAGGATTTATGAATGTTGTTGATCTGCACAATGACATGGGATTCTGCAGTGCTGACCTGTTGGTCCAGATGTTAAAATTAACCTCATGTTGATCTGCCTTTGGAGATTTTTGAATGGCACTTCTGCTAAGTAACTGAGAAAATCACATGCTTTTCTTTTTTTAGCAGTAGCATCATTTCTGTGAATTTAATTGAAATGCAATTCTATAAAGAAATAGCAGCCACTGAATTGATGAACTGGTGTCATACTACATTTGTGTTCCCCTGGGCTGGCTGACAATTGCCCAGAGCAAATATGTCCTCCTCAAGCACTTGCTTTCTCTGCTCTACCACATCAGCCAAATCTCTTCAACCAGCAGGATGAATTCCAGTAATTTTGCCATCTGCATGGGGCCAAATATGCTGAGATCAGTCAAGGACAGTTTCCACTGTAAGTGCTGACGAAGACGAATGACAAGGTACACCAAATTTAGCAAGCAGCTACAGCCTTCTGGACTGATCAGAGCATTCCTGTTGAGAGGTACCTTTCTGTCTCCTCTCGTGAACCCTTGTGGAGGAGTTTCCTGTGAAAGCAGAGACACGACTTCAAGGGTCCAGAATGGAAAAGTCTGTTTGATAAGTTTTCATCCCATTGTTTATGTATGCAGATAAAGATGCTGGTAGAGATTCTGATTAACAACTGAACTGAGATATTTGGGAAGGAAGTTGCTTGACTTTTCGGTCTATCAGCTGAAGAATCACCAGCATACATGGACAGCTCCACAGGTGGGACAATGAACTGAGGATCATCACAAAGCAGGGCTGCTGATCTGTATTAAGTTGGTAACTGACTTGAATCTGTGAAAATGAAGACAGTTTCTGAGTGCTCAAAAATTAATGCAGAGGTCAGAACATGGATGTGAGCAGAGAGAGAGCCCAGGTCACTGGTTTGCATCTCCCTGGTAGCCCCCAGTGCAGCTGTGATGGGACTGTGATATGAATTAGTTTATCAGACAGGCTAAAGCTTGCTTCACCGTACTTGTCCTTTTGCCCCATGCTGCATTTATACTTTCTGCTATAGCTGACAATGGCCAGCAGCTCCACTTCACAGAACTGCCTTCAGCACAAGTACTTTTTTCACCCTCCTTTCTCCTTCCTAAGCTGTTAAGAGACTGTGATCAAGATTACTTTTCCTTTGCTTCCCTGAATCCCAGCCTCAAGTGCTGGATTTTGACATGGAAGTCAAACTGATGCTTGAGGTGTTGATTGTAGAAACTCTGGAGCTCTTCCAGAAGTCACAGAAGAAGAAGACTTGAACCATCAGCAGGCAGATGAGGAGCTGCCTCATGCAGAGTTTGCTGAGGTGCAGTACCAGAAAAATCATGGGAGGCAATCCTGGATGTAGAGGGAAGAGGAGGTACAAGTCCCTAAGAGCAAAATAGGCCTGTCTTATTGCTTGCCTGAAGGGATACAATCATTGCCAGCACTAGAAGGCAAGACCTGAAATAGTCTGATCGCCTAAAAAGGCCCTGCTGAATTTTATTCCACCCAGAGCAGCCTG
>NW_009618386.1:0-31048 GCF_000690535.1 Cariama cristata | reverse complement strand
GCTGCATTCTCCAGTTGACCACCATGGCCCATCACAGAGCAGCAGTGTTTCTCCAGGAATCTTGTGTGGTTGGCCACCTGATCAAGAGAACAAATCTGGAAGCATTTTCCTTTTCTACCTGATACCATTGAACACCTGTTAGTCAGGTAATGGAGCCATTTTTCTTGCAACACCTCTTAAATGAATCCTAGCAGTGCTCTAAAGCAAGAAAGGCACTCCCTTGTCCTTTAACACAGGAATCCCAGAGTATACATGTATACCTCTCAAGATTTCCAAATATTAAATGCATTTTATTCATAGTATCCATGAATAGTAAGAAAAATGGACAAGTCTCTATTATTCCCCATTCATCAGTCTTACACATTTGTTCTTTTAATCTTTTCTTATATGGAATGGGATAGAAAAATGAGAATGCTGAAACATTTAGATAGTTCTGGACCAACATCATCTCACCCCAAGGCTAGCCATCTGCTTTATCTGCAATCTCAATAATGCAGTGTGCTGCTAGATCAGTACATGCTAAGACAGCAGAGAAGAGATTAGTTTTACCAGTCACAAGATAATTGCTTTGCAGACTTACCAAAAAGAAAAAGGAGATTCCCTTTCATTCTCTTGGGGCTTGGTACTACATGTAACTCCCACCATGACTTTAGACAAATCAGTCTCTTTCTGCCAAATTTGGTTTAGGTGAAAATAAATCTATGAAAGGAAACTGAGATGTGACTTGTCAGAATTGAAGTTGTTTCCAGTTCTTTAGTGGAACACGGTATGTCATTTTGAAGCATTACTTATTACTGAAAAAGGTATTTGATTGTATATTTACAGGAGACTTACCTAAGAAAGAGAATGGTTGTGGATCATCAACCAAATGCTGACTGGAGTTTTGGGTTTTTTAATTATCCAAGACAGAAGTGGTTGACTGCAAGATTTTAAAGTTTTTTCCACTTCTACTTTGTCTTTTATTTCCTGGATAATTTGATTAGAAAGTGTTGAATTACTATACTCACATAGGCTATAAGACAATTCCTACTCTAAATCTTTTGTAAAATAATGAGTGTACACATGGCATTAACTCGAAAATCCTGGCTAATGAAAAGTCCAGATCCTGTTAGAGAAGAATCCAAAGAATCCAAAACAGGTAGGTCACTTTTGGGGTTTTCAATGGGATTTTCATATTCCATTGAATATGCCATACAGGAAAGTTACACTACCACTTACCTGATATGTGAACTGCAGATATATGTGTGCATATACATAGCATATCTGTAGAGGAGAAAGCATTTTTAGTAATACTTAGAAAGGTGACCTCCTGATTTCATTACAATAGCAAGTTTAAAAACCAAAACAAGAAGAGTTTATTTGTGGCCTAGCACTGGGCCTTGTCACTGTAGCCTTTTGGCAGAGAACAAGTGGGAGCAAAAAGGAAGAAGCAAAAGTGGGAACTCTTTGCCCTGTGGAGAGAATAGTGACGGGAACTCTCCCTCTCCATAGAGACTTCAGGGCTGTATCACAACCCTCTTCCCTCTGGTCGTTACCTTTACACTTGGCCATAGAGCCTTGGGGGAGAGCATCCATTAGAGTCAGTACTGCTAGGGAACCGTTAATTCCCATGGGAGGCCCATGGACAGCGCTGAAGGCTGTGGGATGGGAGGGCTCATGCATGGCTTGGAGCCAAGTTGAAGCCTTTGCTCATGGGTTTGATCCAATTTTTCTCTCAACTTACGGCTTCCTTGGGTCTCGGGCTGTGGGTGTGCACTGAGCCACAGCTACTTCTGCATGAGCAGTTTTCCACCTCCCTGCTGAAGAAACCAGAAATCCCAGCCCAGAAACACGAGATAAAATCCTTCCAGATCCCAATACAGTTTGCAAGAAAGCTCTGTGCCTGCTGTGGCAGATGCATCTACCCTAACAAAGACCAGGGTGTCCAGTGTGGTAGCTCCCAGCTCTTTCAGGCCTTTTTCACACCTTTTGCACCCCACTACGGCAGTCATCATGTACACAACTCGGGCGGGTGCCAACCCTCATGTACTCACTGGGGCTCAGTGCCGCCAGTCATGTACGCCCCTCGGACAAGGGAGCATGAGAGATGGGACCTCCCCAGTCAACAGATGGAATCCCTAGCCAATGGGGGATCTCAGACCAGAGAAGCTTCTGGACCATGCTGAAACATGACCATGAGTCAGATCTGACCAGGGTATAAATGGGGCCCTGCCAAGGACGCCCTTTGAGTGGTTTTCTCAGAGCAGCAGGACTGTGATCAGAAACTCTCCACTCAGATCTGGACACCATCTGGGGAAACTTCCTGGGATTCAGAGCCATCACTTTCCCTGATGAGTAACCATTTCTTCTGGATATATCCTTGAGTGAGCCTTTGTCCCTTTGGGTAAGTAATTAATTTTTCTGGGTACCTTTGAGAAAGTTTCCCCCTTAGGAGTCAGTGTGTGTGCATCTTTCTTGTGTGTCACTGTGTAGTAATAAGGCTCAGCTGGTGCAACAGACCTGTAGTGGTGTTTCAAATGCTATCGGAGTGCTCATTGGTTCTGGGATTGTCCCTGTTTCCTATTAGTTTCTGTTGCTTGGTTTGGGACCTCTCTCACAGGGATTGAGTGGAGCAAGAGGGCTCAGCATCTGCAGAGGGCAGCCAGAGTCTTTCCCTTCCTCCCCCAACCTGTCTATACAGCCCATTCTTCCTTCAACAACCGGCTCCTCCAGTGGACTTAAAGGCATCAGACCTGGGGAAGCACAGTCTCAGGAAAACAGCCTCGAGATTCAGCCTGCCTCTGCCCTGTTCCTGCATCGCAGCAAACCTGGGCTCCTGTGTGACCCTTTAGAGCTGGTGATAAGAGCCATGCACACAGTCAAAGCACAAATTCAGGCTCAAGCTGAACGTGCAGTTTCCAAGGTTCAAGTTTCACACTGACTTTCAGGATTTCATGTTTGCAGTGGGGTTTCGTATGTCTCTTTCTCTTTCCTGGGCAATTCTTGCTTGCTTGCTTGCTTTCCTTTCTTTCTTTCTTTCTCTTTCTCTCTTTTTTCTCTCTTTCTTTCTTTCTCACTTCCTTCCTTCCTTGCTTCCTTTCCTTCCACTCAGCACTCCCAGGATTTTATTAGTGATTCCTTTATTGTGGGTCTCTGACCGCAGAGGTATCCCCTCGAACTTGCCAAGCCATCCTGGAGCTGTATCTGACCCTGGCTCCCCTCACTCCTGATCTTGATCGCACCTACAGGCTGACATCTCAGCCTGGGCTCAGTCTGTCCCTGTCCCCAGGCAGATGCCAACTCCTTGGGGCTGGGACTGCCTCAGCTGCCACCCAGCTCCCCTGCTCCCTGCTGGAGTAGTGGGATGGTGCTGGCTGCCAGGTCCTGCCCTGCCACCCCCAGGTGACCCCTGCGACACTTCCAGTCCCCAGCAGGCCCTGGCCCCTACAGTGCCCTGGTAAAGGACTAGGAAAAGCCTCTGTGTAGGAAAGCATTTAAATCTGTGCCTAAAAACTTTTCTAAATTTGGTTAGGCATCTGAATGTGTAATTGCACTTTGTATTTTTGCACAGGCAAGCTTTTAGCAACATGAGGTGATAAAGGAGCTAGACATAAGTCTTTATTTAGAAAACAGTTCCATCTGAGATTCGCCAGTCTTAAAAGGCCATGTTACTTAGTGTTAGCAAATATGACTATAGGTTATTTTTAAATAACAGGCTTGATGCAACTTATTAAAGAAAGGAAATCAAGACAGTGCTGTCCTTGACTTCACACAGTGGTCATTTCTCTGACATGGAAACAATAGTCTCTATCTTAAAGTCCAGTTATTTGATGTCCAAGCAATTAAAAAACTATAACCAAAACACTGCACAACACCAAAGTACTAGCACAAATTTTTTTTCAAGACGATGGTATTCTGAGTTGAAGCTGGTGAGCAGTTAACTTGAATTTTTCATTGGAATAAGGATTTCATCAAGTATCTGAAGTATGACCTGGGAACAGGGAAAATCCTTGAAGCTCTCGAATTTTCTGTCTTCCATTTTCCTAGATTCGTTCAAGGTCCATGCAAATAAGGACCCAAATTGAAGTCAGTGTAACAGCACTACTCATCAGTGACTTATTGTCAGGAGAAAGGAGAGCTCATCAGAGACACGGTTTGTTCATCGAGAGGATGGCTCATTTACCTCAATCTACTAGCACAGATGTTTTAGCATACCTGTCATCCTTTAGGTGATCCGTCTACCTGAAGGCCTTAGCTGCCTGAACCTTCATTTCTGTGATTTGTGATTTTTTTGAAAATATGCTTGGAAGTAAAATCCCATTAAAAAGAAATATATAAAATGTCTGCATCCCCACAGAAGTAATTTCTTAAATAAGGTGTTTTCATGGGCATTTATTATGAATGGCCGTGATATAAAATTGCATAGATGGTGCACACTGGCATACTAACAGCAAAATGAGGGGATGTGATATTAAATATTTGTTTATTTTCTTTAAAATAAAATTTCATCTCAAGTCAGTAGTTACTTAGACAAGGCTAGTGCTGGCTGATATTTATTCCCTCAACTCATAAAGGATTTCAAGTGCTTTATTATAGTGTAGTTATAAATCTAACTACAGGTAGTGAAACAAAAGGTGCTCTGACTGAGAGGGGCTTTTATACTAAAAGAAAATTGGAAACAAGATAGCTAATCTAGGGTTTTTTTCCTGACCATGTGGCTGTGGTTGATACACAGTGATGCCTCATGGAGACAACGAAGCATTCATCAGACTGAAGATGAGGGAACCCATGTAATTGCACAATTTGCCGCAAGCCTCTCTAAACTTGGAAACAAGAGACTCAGATATTCAATCATCAAATCTGTTTTTCCAATATTTTGAGAAGTCATATGTTTTGATGAGTACAGAGTTTCAAGATTTATTTACTTGAAACAGTCTGACCTTGACCAAATTAGTTAACGTCTCATCCCTCAGTTAAAATGGTGGTGAGGAAACTTGTGTACTTGGTGAGATGTTTGAAACCAAATGTAAAATCCCAGTTGTTGTAGGACTCAGAATACAACGTGAAACAGAATAGACAAGATTCTCCCCTTGTAGTACTCCTGGAGGTTCCAGAAGACCTGTGGGAAATCTCAGCAAAGAATTCGAGATGATTTCTTGCTCACAGGATTTCACACTCCAGCTTTTTTGAGCTTCATTCTTTCACAGAGGAACAAAGTCTTATCTGTCTCTGAGGCCAAGGCCTGTGCTGCACACATACACACATACCAAGCTGTTCATTCAAAAATATATCAACATCTCCTTCTGGAAGAAAGGTGCACATGTGTACATATGCACACATACACATCTGTTTTTTTGTTGCCATTCACATGAGTGCAAGCACCATGTAGAAATGAGACTGAAGTTTTTCAATCACTTTTACTAATCTGTTCAACCATTCTGACTCATTCTTCCATTCAAAGCTACAAGAGATTGCTTCACAGACACCAAAACTATTTTAAAAACTGTTTAAAGCTCAAGGTCTCCTTAGCAAAAATGGATTTTTGAACTTTGAATACCTAGAAAGAATCTGATTTTTCAGAAAATCCAAAGTACTTCCTTTAGGATGATTAATGAGTTTCTGGATGCAGCCAATTTGTTTCTCCTAAAGTATTACATAGCTTATTGAAGATCCCAATTCTAAGATACTAGAACTTCCAGTATAGAAGGTCTTGGAAAAATCAATTAAGATTAGCATCTCTTGCACCAAAGTATTCTTTGCTAGAGAAATATGCTGAGATATTTTAACAACCTAGCAAAGAAATTAAATGAATTCACTTGTTCACAGTCCAGCTTAAGCAGTCCAAGATGCAGAAACTTTCACAGAAATACATAAATGCTAGCTTAATCAGTTCAAGCTGCAAAAGCTTTGTATTTGATGAAAGTGCATAAATGCCAATTATCGTAAGAAATACTAACACATTTTAAGCCATGGGAAATCGCAAGGTATGATGAAACACCTAGAGATATAGAAAAAACTTGGTAGAAGTCACAGAGCTGGTAATAGAAACCTGGTTCATCTACAATAAAAAGCTTTGCCTGATAAACCAAGTAGTTCACACTTTCCTTGAGCTCAGGGTGTGCAAAAAGGTCATTCTATAAAAGAAAAGGTAGGAAACTAAATATAAGCATCCATATGAAAACAGACTAATGTCTCCAACAATGTGACATGGCCTATATTAGCATGAACAGATGAATAATTGGAGGTTCTCCAGAAGGCTTACCAAAAATATTGAGAAAATCAGAACAGCCTTCTCACTTTCAATATTGATTTTAAGTAGGTCATGTTTTTAAAACCTTTCACTTCAGTCCAACATAAAAATATTCTTCATAAGGCACTGTGGGATAAAATCTCCGATTTTTTCCCTCTGTTCATTTTCATTACTTTTTTTATTATTATTATTTCTAGCAGGAACTTTCTATGTTAAAATGAGAGAAATTATTTGCAGGGATTATATTTACCAGATGCTTACATGACAGTTCTCAGTTACAAAGCTGAGAACTTTTTCTTTTATCCACCTTAATCGACATTATATTGACCAAACTAGTTTATACTAGGAAAGCAGAAAAAGAAATTTGAAACCGGTCCCCAATTCAGGGAATAACTTTTTGTGTCCTTGAGGTTTGTGAAGTTCAAAATTAAAATAGCTAAGATAAAACATTTCTTCTGACATTCTCAGCTGTGAATTAAGTACTAGTTAGTTTTCTACATACAAACTATGTTTTCTTCTTTCCTTTTCTACGGGATTAATTATAAACTTGTACAAAAATGCTGTTGTTCTCCACATGTCTGACAGTCCTTCCAAAGTGTGCCAGTATTTAAAATACACTGGCCTTCAGATAGCACATACACAAATCAAAGATGAATGGCTGAGAGGGATGAGTAGGCAGAAGCAGCAGACAAAGGATGGCAGAGGGGAAGAGGGAAGGAATTGGAAGGAAAAGTGGAAAACATCCTTTCATGGTGCCCAGATATGGGGGTGAAACAAACCCTGCTAGTGAATCAGTTGTTCACAAACGTACTAATAACAGGTAATCCAAGTGTTACATCTGTCTACATAAGGTAGTTAAAGGAGGAGGTCTGTTCTACAGAATGCAGAGAAAGAAATAAATTGAGCCAAAGAAGAAGAAAGCTTGGTCAGTCACTAGAAATACTAACGATGATCTTTTATTTTATTGGGCCAAAGTCTTCATATATTTTTGAATGACTAGGACCTGTGTATTGAAGCGGAGTTTGGACATGCTCATGCTAGATGTAGAGACTAATTTGAGTTCCTAGGGCAGTTTAACATAGCAGTTTAGGATTCAGTGGAAAGTAACTTAATCTGTTAAAAATCCCTTACAGTCACAACTTCTGCAAATCTAAACAACCAATTTATTTTCTATCCATAAACTGAAAGAAAAATTGTGCCTGGCACTTTCTTAAAAAAAAAAAAAAAAAAAAAAATTAAAAAAATAAATCTCACATTAATCTTTTGTATGTTCATAAATAGGTAGCTTGTACAAAGCCCACTTGGGAATCTCCCTGCTACTTTGCAGTATAGATGCGCTGCTGGAACACTGATCATTTTAGTGAGCTCATTGGCTTTGATGCAATCTTCTTTACTACTACAATTTCATTTATAACAGAGATCTCATGTGATACCAAAAACATTAAACCAAAGGCAGATAGCATAGTGTGTCTACCTATAGGCAGCGAAAAATACATACACATAGACACACATATGAACACACATACCCATGCTGTAGATATCTATCGATTTCAATCCTGATACACATATCATATGCAGATTTACACTTGGTGGAAACTCACAGTCCTGTGCCTTTGAGCAAAGTAATCTAAGGTATAAAAACTGCTAGAAGTAAGCAGACATCACTTCATTTTTTGTTGGTGGGTGGTCTTTTTCGCAAAATAAAGCAAAACCAAACCACCTAACAATGTTTCAGTGTTGGAAGAAAATTAGGAGATTTGAAATAACATTAAAGAAGCCATTCACAATGAGCCTGGAGGAAGCAAACCAATATCTTTGGAAGCTTTACAGTATGTACTTCCAGACCCAATCCTGTAGAGATTTATAGCTATAAGATAGGATATATGTCTGCTACATACAGGAAAGGCAATAATTTGGTGAAAGGGCAGAACAGATGGACAGCATGGTCCAGGATAGTTTCATGACACAGAAGGGCTGAATAGAAAAGCCCAGGGATAATTTAAAGAGCACCTACTTTAGGCCCATCTTTGCAGCACTGTTAAAACTATTTGTACTGTTATCTGTGTTTAGAAAAGAGAAAAAAAAAAGAGGAGAGCATGTGATGCTGATCAGGAGTATCCTCAGGAAAATCCATCAAGAGAAAAATTGGTAGAATACTTTCTCCTCAAAGTTTATCATATCTCAGTGAAAACTGAGGTTTCCTTTTAAAATAATAAGGAAGATGTGTCTTCTGTTTCTGTATGTATTTTTCTCTGTATATATATATATTTTTATATATATGTTTAGGAAGGCCTCTGGATCAATAATTCTACACCCACACACTCTACAAACCTCAGGGAGAAACAGCTAAATGTTTAAAACCAATCTCAAACCAATTCTCAGAAAACTTAAGGGTATAAAACCAAAGCAGAGGAGTATTTGCCATATTGTATGTCTGTAACTGCAGTTAGTGAACATTGGTAATCATTTTATTACATTTGTTTACATCTCTGCATTCCTTTGTCACAGCCTCTGTGGTGGAAATCCTTCACTGTTTTTAGCTTCTTTGGACTCAGATCACAATGGAAGAGGACAAAATATTTGCCAAGGACTCGAAAATAATGCCAAAGCTGAGGGTCTAACACATATTAGAATTTTGGAATAAGGCTGGGGCGAATGAAAAAAAAAAAAAGAGTTTCCTGAAGGAGATGAAGCTGGGGAAAAAAGGAACATAATTGCTGGTACCCATCCTATGATTGTTTTATATCCTGACAGAAAGGTGAGAGCTGTCACAGAAAAAAGTGATGTCAGAGTAGGAAACTACCTTTACAGAAAGGACTGCTGTTGTCACAGAGTACTCTGGAGGATTACAGGCTTATAAAGGAAGAGCTGGGAACCAGGCTGCTTTCATTAGCTTTTGCAGGTATTGTTAGTGCTAGAGAAAAATATTTATACTCAGACACATTTGCAGAAAGAAGAGTCTTTAGCTTGTATCTGTGGACTCTATGCAGCATTCTTCAGAGAGAAGTTAAAGTCTGTTGACTTGAGCTTCATGAATGATTACGATGTTTCTAAACACATGAATGCAGACATCAAAGTAGAGTCATCAGGAGAAGAGGATGTACCACCATCTGTAGGGAAGCCTGAAAGGCAATCAGATGGAACAAGATAACTAAAAAGAGATTGGGAATAGCCAACCACTGAGGAGTCTAAAAAATGAAATAGAATGAAATAAAATAAAAGCTCAATATTGGTACTTCAACATTAAGAGAGCATTTATTTTTGCTACAGGACACTATGCAATTCCCAAATTACTTATTTCACACACAGACATAAAGCTGGAACATTTCTCCCTTTTTTCCCGTGTTGTTCTCCATTTAGACTCATAGAATCAGAGATTAATTTAAGTAGGAAGGGACCTTTAGGAGACACCTAGTCCAACCCACTGCTCATGGCATGGCCAGTCAGATCAGATGATTCTGGGCCTTGTTGAGTCGAATTTTTTAATATCTCTAAGGATGGAGAATCCACCTAGTCACCTATTTAAGTGTTCAGCCAGCCTCACAATGAAAAATATTTTCCTTATATGTTATTGGAAATTCCCATGTCACGACTTGTGTCCATTGCTTCTTGTCCTATCATTATGCTGTTGGCTCAAGTGTAAACATAGTGTTACAAGAGAAACGACCACTAGCATTTTTAGACAAGGAGACTACACATCAAAATTGAGTCTTTGCAGGAGCTGGAGTTTGCTGATCCTGGGTTGCTGCAGAAAGAAAAAAGATATATTATTTTAGTTCTGAACACAGGTAATTAAAATGAGGGCATGAAATTTGTAGAATAATTGTATTTCTTCTTTGAACTCAGAGTCCTGTGTGACTGCCTGAAGATATCTTCAGTAGTTGCACTGTACTTCAGCTATGTGTGGGCTGGAGTAGAAGGAAAGCCACTTGTTCCTAATCTTGACAATGTCACTGCAAGGATTTCACTAAAACTGTGAGGCTTTTGACTGAACAATGATACCAGTTTAAAAAGTATTATTTGATTAAAATACAGGAAAACACCAAATGAAAGGAGATATATGTACTTTTTTGTTACTGTTTCTCTACAACATACGTGCTGACTGGCAATTTAGCCCTGATAAATATGTTTATACAGCAAACCATCGCAGCTTAAATAGCTCTTTTTACAGACTCTATGTGTGGAATCATGTTGGATGTATATAAGTGGTTTTAATAAAATTACAGAAACATAAAATAAACTGCAGACACAAATGCAGTTTTAGAGGAGCTGTTTATCTCCTGGCTTTGTATTTTTCGAACATGCAAAACTAGGGAAATAAAGCTTGCTGATATTGATCTTAATGCCCAGTCATAAAAAATTAAAAGTTATCTGTCAGCAAAAGAGAAAAGAATGTTTTCCATTTTGCTTAGAGAGCTCTTAAGTGCTTGTGTGAATGCAATTTACAGCATTAATAAAATCCTCTTGCAAATATTACTTTATTTTTATTGTTTCTTTTTCTTCTCTGATTTAGTAAAATACTCTGTAGTGCTTACTTGACTTTCCTGCCCTTAGATGTACCGGAATATTTAACTACAAGTTTGCATAGGTATGTCACCAAGTCCAGGACACCAGTACCCAACTAGTTTTGGGCTATAGCAAAGTGGACTCAGTGGAAGTTTCTCTTTTGCTTTAGTGTCCTTTGAAACAGGAGGAAGGGGAAGTAAATCTCCATAAGCATAGTGAGTGGGACCTGGGCTGCTCTCTGAGCAGGCTACTGAGTTGAGTAACAGGATTTACTTCTCTTTTTTTTAACAGTTCAGTTTAAGAAATGTCTGTTTCAATGAAAAGATTCTTTTGCACACAGTGAAGAAGATAACTGTCTGGAAGGTGATGTTGTTTCCAAGGAAAATAGAGGCAGAAACACTTTGATCTTCATGAGGTTAATCGCTGTATTTTATGTTGTATTAGAGATCCATGCTAGTGAACTGTGAAACTACTGATACTGAAGTTGGAAATTAAACTCGTGTAGTGACTGTAAAATCACCTTTTTCAGGAGAGTAGGCAGGCTTCAAATACTTTCTGTGAAGGTCCACAAGAAGGCATCACTTCATACAGTATGTATAAACACATCACTTATATAGTACATATAAACAGAAGGGAGATAACCACTTTGTGAAAGAAATCATTGTGATACTGCATTGGCAGATATGTAAACACAACTTACATGGCATGGTAAGAACAAAACAGGAGCTGTCTGGGAAACTGCTATCCCTCAAAAGCCAACTCTTCCCTCAAAAGCCTACTTTTTCCCCAAAAGCCTACCTTCTCTTTCAGTGGCACTGGGCAGTGGTACAGTTTGTACCCTCTTTGAGGGTAATATGAAGAGCAAACCTTTTCAAGTTGCTCTGCTTCTTCTTTGCTTCCCATCTTGCCCTTACATGTCCACTGTTCACTCTCTTGGGCATTTGATTATCTGCCCTGGCCCCAGGAAAACAGGAACACTAAGATAGCCTAAGAAGTTAATGTTCTCTCACATGTTGTCACAGATATTTAATATGGATCATCTGTCTCCTTGGCACAGTAGTGTGCTGCCTCCAGAAATTTAATGGTAACGAGAATACTCCTTGCCCTCATGAATCCGGAAGCTGTTTGTAACCCTCATTGGTGGTGTTTTATTTCTGAAAGGCGATTTAAAACATCTTTTAGTCACCAGAGCACTGCCATCTGGTGCTAATCTCTAGAAATGCAAGTTTTGTAACTGCAGAGGTTTACGCTGCTGGAGAGGTGATAGCCACATCACATAAAAGTAATTCAGTGCCACAGTTGCAGCTGGAAGTTGAAAATTACTGATGTAATTTAGTATAGGTAGAAACTGGAAGGCTTTGACAAGCAGAGAAAAGCGCCTGAAGTATGGACCTGCAGCTGGATGAAAATGAATATCAGAGGATGGTGCAATTACATTTCTGCTCTTGGCACACCACATAACCATCAGATAATTACAATTACAGCACAGGGAACAGACCTTCCAACCGAATATTAGGGAGCCTGTTTGTCTGTGGACACAGTAATTTGCTTTAATGAGTATTTAAAATTGCTTGAGATTACCTACTCTGCTCTAGATGGGGTATCATGTCACTGTGAGGGCTAACAAGTGATCAACTAGCTATGCTGAGCTGTCCAACCAGTGTGCTTTTCCAGTCTGTTGCAGATGCAAAGCAAGCTTATTGCTAAGTACCTAGGCCTGCCCTTATACCGGCTTTGTGGTTGTTCAAGTTGTGATCAAGTTGTTCAAGTGATCAAATTATAGCTCCTCCAAGCAGGGTAATTTACTCCCCGTAGTTTCACCTTTCCAGACTCTCAAGAATCTCTTATTTTTGTCAAATTTGATTAAACCTAACTTTGCAAAAAAAGATGGATTTGCTAAATACTTCCTTTAGCTGCCAATATGTAGAAAAAATGGTGCAGAAATCAAGTTGATTACAGCTTTTTGGGGAGACAGCTTGCTAAATGCAGATTACAATGCCATTCTCAACTCCAGCACTAATTAAAATTTAAACTATGATGTGACAGGGTCAAACAATCAGCTGACATAAACTGACTGGGGAGTTCTGGATGTATAATCTGATGAACTGCAGGGGCACACTGTAGAGTGAAAAAGCAAACAACATGATGGCATACCATTCGTATTATTTAATTTCATTCAAGCCATAGACCTAGGAAACTTTACTTTACATGTGTACAATCACTTATACTAGAAACTAGTTTTGTCTGTTTCACAGTGTAAATGATGGTTTACCCATTGTTTTTTATTAAATGTTCTATTAAAGCAAAAAGGCTAGCATATGAAAAAGTAGATATCCATTACTGTTTTAAGAATTTATTACCAAATGCTTATTACAGCAGTACACATATAAAGCACCACACATATAAAGCTTCAAGATGAAGCTCTGCAAACCGACAGTCTGGCATCTCAGCTGGCTGGCAATTCTGGCTAACCTGATTTGTTTCTTACTGTTTGTGACAGCACCATCCATATTCTCCAGCGGTGTTATTTGCAAGAGGTCTAGTCTGGTTTGTCAGACATTCACAACTACTTGGGAAAGTCTCAGGAAACCTATGCAAGCAGTTTTAAGTCAGCATTCAGACACACTGGCCATGGACAGGAAGGAGGATTGAAATTGCGGAAGCTGTCAGATCATTGTTTCTTCCAAGGGACCAAACAGAGCAGTGTTCACTATCTAGGGGCAGGGGTGACCACCCACGCTTGTATTTTGTGTGCACTAGGATTGCACAGGCATGGAGAAGCCTATTATGGTAAAATACCTTAACATATGCGGCATTGCAAGAATGGCAGCAACTAGAGGCCAGCAGAACATCTCATATCTCCCAGGATTAGCCAGTTGAAAGCTACCACCATGATGCTCCTACATCTTTGTGACAATAACCTCCTACAGTAACTTCTAGATCACTGACAAAATTTCAATGCTGTGGGTCAGCCACAAGACTTTTCACTGACTACCTAAAGTAAAATTTGGGTCACTAATTCCTGCTTCCATGGTAGCATTGTAGTTAGCCAGCTTTCCTTGGTGTTGTGCCTGGCTTGTGCCTTCAAAATGCTGTAAAGATGTAGGAACAGTTCTCTAATATCCAATAGGTACCCAGCCAGCCTGTGTTGGAGTTCGGATGGATTATTTCCTGACAGCTACAGCAAATCAGTCCTTATTTCACTTTTATGGTATGCTTATCTTGAGTCAGTATGACTTAGTGCCATATCTGTTCAGGCTTCATGTATTTTCTCTTTTACCCCATTGCTGCCCCACAAGAACTCTCAGCTTGGAGCACTATTAATGCAGTTCTGCTAGTATCTGTGGACAATCAAGAAAGCACTGCAGTGCTAAAGTAACCCGTGCTTTTCCTTACTCCATCTTCTCACAAAACTTCTGTGCTCAAGTGCACTTATAGTCTATCTGCCTACTGGGGCTTATTTAAGGACCAGCAAGATCAGAGCTTTTACTCTGCTTGGTTATCTCACACACTCACTCACTCGCTCAGATATTCACACACAGACAATTGTCTGCTGCCAGTCAGCATTTGCAACTTAAGCTTTTTTTGTTCTTGTGGTTGTTTCCCTACCACACCTTGTTTTTGTTTGCATCACAATGGGGCATTTTTGCATCACAGTAAGCTCTAGAAATCCCACTGAGAGTAGGGTAGGACAGGTCTTAATGATGTCTTGTTCTTTCACCAAAAGCTTGGGATGCAAACAGAGGACTAGGAGAAAGGAGGAGCTGAGGTAGAGATTTTCAGTGACATGTTTGAACTCACATGCAAAGTCTGTGTTTAACAGGAAATCAAAACCATTTCTGGTTTCAACAACTGGTTTGTCTACAAGCAGCTTATTTGCTGTGTTCCCACATGCACACTGAAGCTCACGTTAAATATGAATGCATTTTTAAATGTGACAAAAATTCCTCAAGGCCACAAGTATGATCAGACATGTAACCATTGCTACCACAGTAGACATTCAGATATTTGCCTTTCAAATTACTTCTGCGGTGTTTCTCATTGTCAGGTGAAAAAGTATCATAATTTAAATCTTGATTCCAGTCAAAATTCACCAGCTCAGCGCATTGCATTAGCCTTTTAGAAATGTAACATGAAGTGAGCAAGTTAGGTGTTTCTCCAAATTCAGCCATTCCCCGTCATCAGCAACAGTCACTCTTGAACTGTGGTAGTTTGGAAAAGACTTTGCAGAGTGTGAGACTCCCAGGAGTGGAGTGTATAGGGAGGCAGCACAGTCTTACAGATAGAATAGTAGAGGTTCTTCTCCTCTTTCTCCCACAAAGGGGAGAAGTTTCCTGAGTAACCTCAGGCAAGTCATTTATTCTAGATGTTCCTTGGCTTTTCAGTACATACAGCTGGAAAAATATGAACATAGACATACAAGCTTCTTTTCTAAAACCATCAACACACACACACACACACACACACACACAAAATCATCCATATAAAGGCATTTATCACTCAATAGCACAACTCTAATCTGGAAGGAACTGGTCACAGCTTTGGTCTAGTGACTCCCAAGGTTGCTATGTTTGGATGGAAGTATTTCTTTCAAGAAAAGCCCACTGTGTCTAAATGGCATTTGTAAGACTTACCTGGTCTTTTAAACTGACTCCCAGATCACAGGTCCCTTCTTACATGGCCCGGTAGGACCCAATGTCTCCAAATCAATGCAGAATCCACAACATGTCCTCTAGAACGTGAAAAACACTCACTTTCAGAGCCACTCTTGAGGGGTACAACAATTCACTTTTCTGGCAAGTGACAGCAAAATCAAGTAACACGGACTCTGAAAAAATGATCTCTAAAAGGCACACTCACACTTTGCTATGAGGTAAAAATGCAATAAAGTATGCAGAATGTGTATTTTCCTCTGTGTACCCCATTTTCTTGCCCTACCTACCCAGCCCTCTTTCTGACAGACAGAATTTTATGCAAAACAAGCACCTTATTTTAGTTGTAGAGACCTCTGCCTTGATCTAAGCATGTACCTGAGGGATATGGGGGTCCAGGATGCTGATCATGCTGGAGTGACAGTAGCATTGCTCATCTATCAGACCACAGGGTGTGGAGAAAAATAACATCAGTACCTTTATATGATTAATGTATTTCCATGCAGAGTCATGGTTGCAGTATTTTAATCAAAACCTGTCTCCCTAGAGGGAAGGGAGAATTATCTCTCCTGATTGCTGACCTCTAGCATGCATCCCAGTATCCAAAGTATCCCAACACTTCATCACATTTAACATAATTATTCCATAGTTGAACTGATGTGGAGAATTAGTATCTTGACTGGAGAGGGCAAATTCAGTCTGAGGAGAGGATTTGAATATTTGGTTCTAGTAAGTCTCCAGCTTAAATGTTGTTCTTTGAAAAAAGAAGCTGCACTTTCCAAGCTTCTTTTACAGATCATCATATCCATTTTACAGAAGAGACAACTGAGGAAAAAAGACTTTTGTTCAGAGAGGTCTTACCCGTTCAGGTCTCTTTCTAACTTCTTTCTCAAATACTTTTTTTTTTTTTTAATCCTGTGGGCAGAAGATATGTCATTCTGTTTCATTTACAGATTCTTGCTCTCCATTTCCCTGTCAAAATTTTTAGGATACAATAGCAACAAGGAATAATTATGTTTCTAAAAAACCCACACACTTTCCTTTGGATTGTAAATAACAATTACCCTTTAGACCAAATTTGACTGCAGTGTTCCTGTAGCATTTGGATGAGAAATCTGGAGTTCCAAACCTATTCATCTGAAACTATTTTTACAGATCACTGCTCAATTATGAACTATAGGGGAGAATTACAAGTCTCAGTAAAACTGACAGAGTTTATATTTGTTGCCTTTCATTCTTTTGTATATGACCTAAGTTAACCTGTTTTATGCCACACGGCACTCCCTGAACAGCAAGCCACCAGTTAATAACTTACATAGAATTAGAAGATACGGAGTACAGGAGAGATTATGAAAATGTCAGGAAAATATTAATTGCAGCATATTTCCCCAGTTCTTAAATGAATGACAGTTATGGAAATACACAGGAATACTTGTCCCATTTTAACTTCTGTGCTCCACAACTTTCATGGCTGTATTAGTTCCTTAGTATAGTTTTCTTCTTATAAATAAATTGTGTTCAGGGGACGGTCCCTCCCTCCCTCTCTCCCAAGTTACATGTTGCCATAGTTACATTCAAATTTCATAGAAAGCAATTTTCCCTCGTCAATCATCTCTACAAAAGGACTAATGAAGAAAACAACATGTATTTCTTGTCTTGTAGACCTTATCTAAAGAAAGAATCACTGAACATTATTACTAAATCATGGAGAGCTCCAAATTTGCCTACAGCATCTTGTAGTAAAAGAAAACAAAAAAAAAAATCTTGCATATTTCCTCTCTTTCTCCAGAATTTGAAAGGACCAAAACTAAGTAGAAACAGCATTTTTAAAACTGCATATTTACATTAAGTCTTGGATCAACCAGTTAAAGAGTTAAAACTAAAATTACCAAAATGACATAAACTATTATACAAAAGAACATGAAATCTAGTTGCCTTGTGATGAACTATAAAATATATTTTCTGCCTGGATTCAGGTGCTTTTATCCTGTCAATATTATTTGAGTGACAATATGTGCAACAATTGAGGTTTCTATTATGCAGCATCATTTTAGCACACAAGCAAAATGGATCTGGGTTTGAAGAAATTATGCTTCTTAATGCAACAGACAGTCCATCAAAACTAAACAAGGAGTGGTGGAGGAACTGAAGATGACAATAAATGCTTGAAATCTGTGATGCTTGGTTGTGTTAAATCAAGCAGTTCATCTATACTTTTAAAAGAGCTAAACACGAATTTGATTTTTCATAGCTGTAGATACATATCAACATGCTGTTGTGTGATTGTGCATCACTACAGGCTTACTCTAGTAAGACTACAAGTTTTTACAATAGAAGAGGAAAAAAATACAAGAAATGCCTGTTTAAAACTTCCTAGACTAGCTTCACTTGACTAAAAATAATCATTTGTACTAGTGCAACTTAATGACAAGGGCATAAAGGAAAGCATAAGCCCCAGGTCACCTAGTCCCTAAGAAATCCCAGAGGTGAACAAGTGACAGAGCAGACTTGGGTGGAGACTGTTGTGGTGCAGTGGAACAAAGGGAAAACAAATGGAAAAATGCCATGGGCAGGCCTGAAGCAGAGTTTTGCATAAATTGTATTTGAAAAGAATTTCTATGAAAAAGACTGTTAAAGCATGAAGTGGAAGTTTTCAGCTGTAATATGACGGTCTAGGACTTTTCACTCCACTTTAAATGTGCTTGAGGTGAGAGACTGCAAGATAAAAGTTCCCCTTCAGGACTCGGGGAGCAAAGGGCAGAGCCTAGGAAAGAGAGAGGCAATCAAGGGATGGTTGTAACCTCAAACTATTGTTCACATTCTCCACCTCATCATCCCACCAGTACATCAACATCTTTTTCTCTCAGTAGTTCAGTGTAGAGTTTCCATCAGCCTTCAGTGGAACAAAACCAACTCTTCCTCATCAACTGTTCTTGGAAAGGTTAGTTTGCTACAATAAAAGGTAGGTAAAAATAGTTTCAGGAACTATATGCAGTTTCGTTCAAGCCTTCTTTAAAATACTGGGAAGTTTGATTTGGAAACTGTGATGGAACTAGCACAGAAAAGTTAATAGGTAACTGCTGAGGACAATTTGATCAAGTCAAGATGGAAAAATTTGAACACAGAGCAAATCAGGGAGGGAGAAAGAAGAGAAGAGAAGAGAAGAGAAGAGAAGAGAAGAGAAGAGAAGAGAAAATATGTGTCTTTGATCATAACTGATGTTTTTGGAACCTAGATGGTGTGTGCATTGTGTTAGGAGAATTAGGGCCAGATCCAGTAGCCTGACAGAGGCAAGGCTGCCACAGATCCGTGCCCCCAGGTCCAACCAGCAGGAAGACAGAGCATGCATTACCATTGGGCACATGCATGCAAACACACATACACACCACGTGCATACACAGCCAACCGCATAGATCAGCACAGACAAACACACAGAGCAGTCACACAAATCCAGACAGCTCCAGTAGCCTCATCCTGCCACCCACTCTGGCTGAGCAGGATGGACATCTACTAATGGGCAACATGTTTGTGTATGCATAGCTATAAGGTGGATCCCCCTAGCAGCTGGGCTTAAACACTCTGTCTACCCTGTAGCTACCTCTTGATCTCTGTTTTGATGGGCTTCATGCCTGAATCGTGGGGCTGAGGCTGGGAGGGCCTGGACAAGTTGTCCCTTCATCTGAGTCCAAAATTTAGTTTCCTGGTAGCCATTGTGCTCCTCTGCCGGTGTGAGGAGAGTTTTTATCACACTTAACAAGTTATGCCACATTCATTGCGTGAATAAGAAAAGACACAGCATTTACATCTAAAATAAATGATTGGAGTTTTTATTTATTTTTCCCCTAACAAGATGCACAGGCAGCAATTTTGAAATGCAGCAATAGAAATCACAAACTTTATTTTCTGTTATTGCTGCATCGCTCAGTTTTGATTAAACCTTTAGGTTTGTTTGCTCTCCAGTGATTGGGGATAGGTTTTTGAAGTGAATAAGATGGGATGGATTGCAAAAGATTAGTCATCCAGAAGACTATTGTAATCTTTTGTGCATCACGTGCAGCTCCAATGCTAGCTCAGAAAAATAACGGCTGAAAGCAAGTCAGTCAAAGCTCTCTGTGATAAAAATTGGAAGTTCCAGTCTGTTTCTAGGCACAAATCTACCTCAGCAGTTGTCCAGCACTAGCAGACATTGCTGGCACCTGTATGGTTCACAGATGTGTGATCAGCGCCTTGTTCCTGCAGACAGAGGAGTCTCTTCCAAAGAAACAGCCTTGCAATAAATGCCTGTGGAGTTCTCCTGGCTGTCATTCTGTGCCTCTCCCCAGCACATTCACAGCTGTAAAAGCTGAAAATGCAGCAGAGGAAAAGCAGCAGCACAAGTGTACTATTTCCTAAGCACTGAAAGCGTAGTTATGTCTTGGTAGATGAACCAGCAATGGGAGTTGGCTGTTGCTGTGTTTGTGGAAGAGAACAAGGATGAAATTCTAAGAAAATGGGAAAGAGAAAGAATAAATGTCACTATACTGAGGGAGAGAATAATGCAAATAATTAATTCCTTGTTTCTTCAAATATTTGAATGAATAGTTGTCAGAAATTTGTTCCTGAATTTCAAGATTAGACCACAAAACCACATCTCATCATGGAAATCATGTGTAGGCATTTTCATGCTTTTTCTAACTGAAGAAGTTCTGGGTGGTTTTTTTGATTGGTTTCTTAAGAACTTGTTCATCTTATCTTTCACTTTGCTGATCTTCTCTGACCTCCCTACTAACTCAAAACAGTAAGTGTGGTAATCCTGAACATTCAAACTTTAGCATCTCTCTCTTAACCATAGTGCCTTGCTTCTAGACAGTTGCCAAAACAGCTGAGGATAACCTACCCTGTGTACATTTGCATGAAAGATCCTTTGAGAATATCTTTTCAGTTTGTCATATTTTAGAGTAATGGTAAAACAGTTGTCATTTAGAAGTAACTAATTCAACCAGGGGGAATCATTCTTTGAATTAGCCATTATAATGGCTTCAACACAAAGAAAGATAAATTGAGACTTTCTTCATCAGCCACCTGTTCAGGTGAGCTTTGAGAAAAACATTTGTATTATCATGAAAGGTCATGAAGATGGTCATCAACAGCAGTTTAGATCTGTCACCCGCCTGTACCTCATAATACAGATATTTAGAGCAAATAAAAGTAAATGTCTACTTCTTCTGATTTAGTGTATTAGGTAACAGCAGCTTTGACCTGCTTACCACACCTCCTTGTGCAACTGAAGCCACACTATTAAAAACTATGTGTCCTAAGTAAACTTGGGAATAGTATACAATGTAAGGGGTTTGCTTGAATTTCTGTGGAGTTATGTGATTTGAAAAGAGGGAGAAATTATCCAGATTCTGTTATGGGATATTAGGAACACGGCCACCTGCTCCAGCTGCTGCAGCCTGGGACTTCCCCCTGCCCAGCCACTGGAGCACAACCTCATGACCCAGAGACCTGGGGCCCCTGCCCAGGCTGTGGGACACAGCTGCCACTTTCCTGGTTGCAGGTTCAAATGGTAACGAAGCTGTGTAGCAACTTGCCTGCTGGTCCAGTTTGATGCTTGCTGCACACACACAGCACTCACAGGCTCATCCCAGCTGACCCAGCTCAATGTTTACTAGTGAGTACAGACACACCTCCCACACACACTAGGACTGGGGAACATACAGATGGTCGCCCCCAGCACAGGGGCTGCGACCCACCATCCTGCTCCAGCCCCTGATGGTGAGCCCCTCACTCGCCTCACTCATGCTGATCCCCCTCCAGTAGCTGAGTTTTGGGACACACACCTTTGCTGCCTATGGCTGGAGGTTAAAGACTCCACACACTCTAGTAGCTGACACGGAGACCCCACTCGCTGCCGTATCTGACACCACAGGCTGGGACACCCACATGCAGTCTGACTCCAGGAGCTGGCACCCTGTCCCCTCACACACCGAGGTCTCACCAGTAGCTGATACTCAGCCCTTGCAGCATACACACACAGGATAGAGAGTGAGATTGCACATAGAGCTAGTTAAGAAAAGATTTAATACAAAGGTGGGACAGGCTGTGATGGTCAGGCGCAGGGCTCAGCCAGACATGTGTACTGACCAGTGCCATTTTATACCACAACCAGCCCCTTTTATACCTTTTCTGCCTATCCTTGCTTTGTTCCTCCCTGCTTGCCTTCCCTGGCACATCCCTCATGGGTTTGTACAGCTCTGTCAATTCCCACACCCTTCCCAGTCCTGGTTTACAGTCTTATCCATTGCAAAGTCCAGGCTGATCTTCCTGGAAGTGGTACCTGTAGTTTCTTGACAGCCCATCAACTAGTGTGAGTGATGATGTTTGTTTCTTGTCATTTTCTACATGTTTGTTTCGTCAGGTCTATGTCTCTACATATTTTGTCTTTGCCTTCCTCCTTCATATTATCCCCTGTTGCATTAAAAAAGGTACCTTGTTCAGTTACCCTTAAAGGAGCAGACACTCTCCTCCCACATACCCTTACAGATTCCTCTTTGAATGAGGGACAAATACTGATGTATTCTGCTCTTTAAAGAATGTAATTCATTATTTGAAAAAAAAAAAAAAAAAAAAAGGAAACAAAGAAAAAAGACATTAATTTTCCTTCTACATTTCTTTAAAATATATCCTTAGCAGTGATAATCCCCCCTTTCTCTGCCAGATCTAGCCTTTATCTATCAAAACCCCCATGTTATAAAACTTCTGTTTTATATAAAAAAATATTTTAAAAGATGAGGTTTTACTGCTTACAGTGTGACTACAGAATAGACATTAAAAGCCTAACTTCTTTGGGGACTGGGGTTGTGGGGTGGGGAAGACAGTCTTCCAGTACAGTCTGTGCAACAATATAGATGACCACTTAATATATTATAAATGCAGGTAGTTATTCAGATTTAATTATTTTCCCTTTTGCCCAAGTGTGTGTCTTTTTTTCTGCTTTCCTCCTTGTTATCACAGAGCGTAGTTTCAGTTTGTTTCCTTCACTTGAAGGTATCATGGCAAATAACATCAAGTCAATAAAGAAAAAGGAGGAGTTTTACATCAACCGGGTCTGCTACTTTAACTGGAGTTGCCATCACACTGCTACGTAAGCATAAGTTTCTCCCAGTCCCAGTGAACTAACATCAGGTGGCAGCTTTCTAGCTTCTATGGTACATTACATGAAAACTGTGCATCTACACATCTAAGTTAATCGACATATGAAGTGGAAAGATCCTATTAAGCAGGGAAAATAAAGACAACAAAAGTGTTTCCTGATGCACAAAGCAAATATGTTTATTACATAGCGAGTTCAGTATTTTGTATGTTTTGCAAGCTTAGCCATTGGAGAGGAAGAGAGAGATATTGTGGAGATTTGCTTATTTTGACACTGAAGAGATGAGGGGAATAACAAAAAATGAATAATTAACATACTGATGTAATTTCCATAAATTTTCTACTACACCTTCATCTCTCACCAACTAGAAAATTTACAGAGAAAATGCAGAAGGTTGACAACTGCTTCTGCTTTAAAAAAAAAAAAAAGGTGTATGTCCCAGCTAAAGGAGCTGAGCACCCTATCAACAATTCTGAATGTCACAATTTCCATTAAAATCTGCAGGAGCAGAATTGGAAACATTCAATCAGTTTGATCTGTGATACTTTCTTTACTTCGGGTGTCAGTACTAAGCAGGCAGATATATTCAAGAAATAGAATTTGAAAGAGCTTCAGATTGGAGTTACTAATTTCTTTGTCACACCTGAGAGAAATAAATTTTATATCCTCTTTTTTTTAACACACAATGTATAAATGCAGAAGCACACAAACTGTCTCAGAAGTCAAAGTCAGCTTGATGTAATACTATCATAGTGTCGTAGTTGCACCTGAAGTATTCTAGATAATAATGAAAAAAGTTTGTAGGGAGAGATAACAAACCAATTTCAATAGCTGAGAAATAGAGGAAACGAAGAACAGGAATTTTTGAGAAGGACTTGACTACACAGCTGCAAAATGCAGAACGAACCGATTCTTCTGCTGGTAGATGAGCCTTAACTACAGCAAGGCACTTACATCCCAGAGTATCCTCTCTGTGGGAACCAGCTGTGACACTTAAAAATTCATATCCTAGCTTATTTCTCACAAACATATCCATGTAGATAAGCCCTGAGGTTACTTTAACAAAGTCAGGGTAAATTCTCTGTTTAGAAAAAAGCCTAAAGCATACAAGTGAAAGACCAGATTTTCAAGCATCCAGCTGCTCCTGTTGTAAACAACAAATGCTGTTTTTTTCCAAATCCACTCAATGAGAATTTCAAAGGCTCCCAAGAACTTTGTGTTCTCTCAGCAGTGGCTGTTCTCATCTGATCTACACTAATCTTAACAAATATGTCCTTTTCACTTGCCTATGCAGTATGAAGTTATTACATTTTTTGCAAAATGTCCCCAGGCCATGAAAGTTTGAAAACTGAACAATATTAATCATATTTGGGAAAATAGTATTCTTTCTTTAAAATGAAAAAAGTAGGAAATATAAATATTCTTGAACATTAAACAGAGAATACATCATTTGTAGGTACTGTATTTAACCCAGCAGATTACAACTATGATAATTTCCATCTAACATCAGAGAAGAAAACTGCTTGGTGAAGATAGAAATACTGGATATGAAAATGAGAGATAAGAAAAACCTCCTGAGGTGGAGTTTGTTTTTTTTTCCTAAGTTTGTTCAAATTTTTATTATCAAAAGAGCTGCAGAAGAAATAATCAGAAGGCTTATAGAAAGGTTATTACAACTATTTTTGCTCAAATATTAAATACAGCGCAGAAAGTTGAATACAAAAATCTTGGTAGAAATCTTTTAGGAAAAATCTCACGAGTGAAAGGAGTAAGTGCTTAGTTTCAAAGAATAAAGGGAAACCTTACACAGTGAAAATGGCTCTGATTTCTGCTATAAGAGAGAAAGGAGGCTGGCAAAGTCAGAGCAGGTGTCAGCTGTCTTTCATTTTGTGCTTAAAACCATAGTGCATAATGACAGTAAATGTTTTATTCCTCCCAACAAATTTTAGCATAACCTTTTGGCTTCAGATATCAAGCTGGAGCCCATGTATCAAGTAGAACATTTGTTCAAGGCAATGTGCATACAGTCTAGGTCACTAACGCCCTGACTAGCCACAGCTTTACCCTATTCATAAGGAGTTCTCTGAGTAAGAGCATCTCTTGCCCTTGGGTGATAATAGGATTTCTGTCTTGCACATTCTTACTGCTTCAGTATCAGTAAACCCAAAGATCTTACTTTATACTTCTGAATCATTAGCCCTATTGCATAACTTGACTCGTGATTCAATCCCATGCTATTTGACAGTTTTGCTATGTGTATAATTGGGCATTAATTGTAACAATCTAACTTCTGAAGTCTAAAAAGTCTAACTACTAGAGAAAGTTAGAGCTCTAATAGAAATGTCACCCAGCAGATGAAAAGCAAGCACAGCACATAAATTTAAAAAGATATTGAAACTGTGAGTCTTGGTGTCTAATTAACCACTGTGAAACTGAAGTGCAGGACAAGAGAATTCAATTATATCAAAATAAATGTGATTTCTAGTAGAATGCTAATGACCACTCTGTTTCTTGACAGTACACTCTGGCAGTACCGTACACTCACAATTTCATGCTAATGGAGCAGTGTTTATTGCCAGTGTCCTATGGCAGCATTCTTGTTAAGTGCTGTCTAAATGTAAAATTAAGGTTTTATTGAACAAAAGAGAATTTAGTGAGACTAGATATTTGTCCTAATCTCAGCATCAGAGCAAACTAATTTAAACTAGTCTAGTCTAGTTTAATCTAAAGTAAATGATAAGCTAATCATATTCTAAATCCTCTGGAGGTGTTTCAGTTAACTCATTCTTTGTGTTTGTTTAGGCAATTAAAAAGAAATCTACAAATTAGACTGATGGTAACCAGTGTGCTCTTCAGTACCGTACTTCTGAAATGCAAACTGATGACTATCGTTTGGTTAGCTCCATAAGGATTTTCTTTTCCAAAATGGATTCTCATGAAAGTCAGAAGACTCCCAGAAGAAAGAATTGCAGAACATCGGATCATCAGTACTTCAGATCTTTCTAGTGCTGGTAGCAGGTAAGCAACAATGGCAATATATTAAAAGTTTTAATATAATCTGGAATATTAACGCATTCCAGATGGTTTTATCATTTGCTGGTTTATGATTACAAATCATCACCAGATAGATGCAAAAATTCTGCAATAAACTTTAATCCCAAATGAAATGTCTCTCTCTTTCTAAACGACACCAGACCACCCTAGGCCACTTTTTCTAAAAACTGTAATTAATTGTGCTGGTGAAAACACAAAAATAACACTTTTCACGGTAGTCATATAAACTGACACTGCACAGGGGGTATGCTTTTCCTTATTAAAGACGTGATCCTCACTTACGACATTTACTGTCACGGAATAATAAGGTTGAAATGGAAATTTAAAGATCATCTAGCCTATCTCTTTGCATAAGGTAAACTCAGCAATAGTGATTTAATTTGTGGCTGATGTTTGTCCAAGTTATGGTTAGACAAACTCCATATCAACCTCAGACCATTTATTTGAGTGCTTTATTATCTACCATTAGGAAAGCTGTCCAAATGGACAATTTAAATCTCTCTGTCTTTTTTTCTACAGATGATAATTCTTATCCTATCCTTCACATGCATGGAAGATGGACTTTTTCTTTTATGCTTGAGCTAATTCTTCTGTCAGTCAGTGAAGTATCTATATTTTCACATTTTTAGATGCAAAACAAAGTGTTCAGTTTTTACTTCTAGCTCGTATTTACTGCACATCTGAAAATTATTCTTATGCTCTGGATTCTGTCATTTGGCTTATAACTTTCTTGGAGAGCAACACCTAAAACTGGATGATTTTTATCACATGGCAGTTTACTAATTCAGCTGCTTTTGCTTAGATTTACCACAATGGCATATTGCAGCTTTCTATGTGAAAGATGAGCCTTTTCCAAGCCATGTTTTCTCATACAGGACTAAGGATATGAGGTTACTAATAGGAATCTAGCATGACTGAGATTTACTAAGGAAAATAGGAAGGAAAGAGAAGCTGATAATGAGCATCATTTGATGTTTCCTTTAAGAAGTGAGGACTTCCTCATGAGCATAGCAAGCTGAAGGAAAACAGTCAGTTTTTTCAAGGCAAGGTAAGTATTGTTAGGACAATTTTTTAATACATGCTTAAATATGCTTTCATTCGTTCTAAGAGGAACTTTGTCTGCTGGAAAAGGGAAGTATTGGACCTTAAGGAATGAAGATTTTAGAAAATAAATAACTTAGTGGCAGATTGCAGACAAAAAATCTTTTTGCAGATGAAAGTGAGCAATTGGATTCATAAGAATGATGTCACGCAACTATACTGCACCCTAGTTTCATGGAAAACTAGAGAAAATGTCATATTATTTCAATGCCTTACAGTTTTCCGTCTGCAATTTCACATAGAGTAACAATGGCTGGGGTGGAGGAAGGGGGAACATGTGAAGGATTCCACAGTCCCATTTTAAATAACAGTTCCAATGAAAGTGCCAAATGTTTCCACCAGTCTAGTATTCTTCTCAATATCAAACAGTAGCTAATACAAACATAATTTCTATAATCACCTTTACCTGCAGCAGAAGTGGTAACTCTTTAATACATGTATTGTGATTTGGACTATGCCAAGGTTAGTGCCAAGTTACTGGACACCCAAAATAGATTATAATATATTATTTAAAAAATCATTAAGGCTATAGAATGGGTATTCATTGATATTTTACTTTGATCCTTACTGTTTTACGGAAAGTTAGAGCGTGCTACAATAAATCAATACAAACAAGATAAAATTACAATTCCCACTCAGATTTCCCCCCCCCAATATCAGGAAGTTCAACTGAGGTTTGATTAAAAAAAAAAAAAAAAGAATGCAATGAGTGACCCTAAATATTATTTTCGTGTCAGTAATAGAGAGCTCAGATGAAATATACAGACTTTGTTCAAATTACTACTTTAGCTGAAATGATTAGCTTAGTTGTCATTAGATATGGAAAAACAATCATCAATATTTTGACAGTTAAGCCAGGTGTAATAATAAAGCAGCATAATTCCCTTTTTTGATCCAGTCTCCACAAAAACTGTCAGAAATCCGCAACCCTAAAATGTTAGAAGGCAGCTCCATAGCTGTATCTTCCTCCAGCTGCCTGTTTGATGGAACACCAGCTGATATTCATGTACAAATGGTACTAATGCATAGATAAAATTATGCTTTTCTAAACTCATTTTCCAGCAGTTTAAGATAAATTCCCTGGTGAAAAATAAAGTCTGATCACCTTTCCAAAAAATAAGTTTCATGATTGAAAAGAGGCTTAGCAACATAATCCATGTATGTGAGATATTTTAAAAAGTTGGAGGCATACCCATAGTAATCAACAGCTAAAGGAAATAGAAGTATCTATTTATTTCAATTGCTTCAGTGTCAGGAGGCATGTGCAGGAGTAATAGGACTGGTAGATGCTTGGAGTTAGCACTAGTAAAGATCCTGTTCAGTTGCTTCTTCCTTTTTTCACTCAAATGTGAATTGGGGATAAATTAGAAGATGATCCCTGGTAGAAACTAGTTTCTATACTTATTTATTTTGTATTATTTCTTAGTCCATGAAGACATTCAAGATCATACTTCAGGGATTTCTCTTTATGTATTCTGTACTCCTTTTGCATGTGGAACAATTGATACCAGACTTAACAATGCTTCAGAAAGTCATTTCTGCACGTCATCTGCCAATTAACGTCATTGAATTATTTTTCACTTGACTGAATGCAAACATACACAAACTCATGTTTCAGTAAAAATATAGTAATACTTCACACAGGGATTTTTAAATCAGATCTCTAGTAGCAGGTCATGTCCATGTAGAGAAGTCTGTGGGAGATGTCTTCTGTGTAACAGGAAGCAACTGGGGGATGACTGAACAGTATCTTTCTCTTTTGTCACTATCCAAAGAGGAATACCGTCAAATTAGTCTCTAATCCTTCTGTTCATCACTGTAGCAGTTAACACTGCCTAATATTTGTCCATGACAAGTGTAGTATCTGCTGTCACTGTATCTGTGCTTCTGCAGTAGGATTTGGAAAGTTTGGAGGGAGAAATGAGACCCTTTCTGCAACAGTCAAAAAGTGACCATCAGCTGCTGTCCACAGTCAGCAGAAACCGGTCTTGCATGTGATGATGGGAAAATGACTGTCAAGGAGGTAAACAGTTCTCACAGAAACACAGTACCTACTACTAAGTATAGCATGTGTGTATAAATCAGATGCTTATTTACATTTATCCATGAAAACCAGCCCAAAGATGTATGAGAAAATGTTCTTCCATGCTTTGGTAGAATATGGAACAGTTTAGCTCCATATGCTATTATAAACACTTCCCTGTCCAAGATGTCAGTATTGTATTTTAAGACTCTCTAGCTTTTGCAGTCATTAGTTGCACATGACAAGGTGCCAAACAAGGGATAACTTTATGCTTTCTGAATGGGAAGCACTGTGTATGCTAACTTAATTAATTTTATTGCCTGATCTACTTGCAAGAAAGAGAGGAAAAGACAGAAATAACACACTAGCTGACAGGTGAAGCGCTTAGCCATGCAAGTAGAAATTGAAGGAGCCATTGGATTTGTTTCGGTTTAAGTTCATCTATGCAATGCTCAATTCATTTGCTTAAGCAAAAAAAAGAAACGCTCCTTGGTATCGTTGCAAAGGACTGCCACTACAGAATGATTCTGAACTCATCCCCAATATTAGTTTAAGATGCTTTATCACAAAAAAAAAAAAGAGAGAGAGAAATAAAAAACTCTATAGTCTATGCAATATCTCAGCAAAAATTCATTTCCAGGCATAGTTTTGGTCAATATGACCTACAAGAGTGAAAATGTTAGCTGCATAGGCACATTTGGAAGAAGCACACAGAATAACTTTCTACAACTGATGACTTTCACCTCTCCACTCCTACTTTTATCTACTAATCACAGTAGCTGGTTTGCAAGACAATAGGACAGTAAGGTGTTATCTTTACATGTCAAGTGCCCGTGTGAGAAAATATTGAACCCTACTGTTCATGTATCCTCCAGGAAATATTTCAGTGAAGATTCAGCAAAACACTGATTTGGTGAAGCAAACTCTGCCACTGCAACATGATGTAAATCAGTTTGTTCAAATTCTACCATTTTCTCTCTGTGTCGTAAAACAGTCTCTTAGCTTTATTAGTAAAATCAAATGCATTTCAAAATTCTGTTAATAATTTTATTATTTTTGGACTGAATAAATATTAATTTATTCCCTCTAATTTAAGGTTTACATAAATCTGTAGTATAAATGTTGCAAAACTAAACTGACCTTCTTACAAGCTGTAACCTCACCAATGTCACTGAAAACCAAATCACATCGAAACATTTTTATACATTTAACAGAATACCCAGATAAGAATGTATTAAGCATTTGAATTATAGTGAAGACCATAGCAAAAGATAGTAACAGAGCAGAACAATAATAGGATAGTGAACTGAAAGCAAGACAGAACTGAGGCACAAAAACCTGACAGCACTCTCAGTTCTCTGAGAAGAGAAATAGTTGAACTTTTGCAAGCTGGTAGCCATCTGATAGACAGTCTAGAGCATGCCTACAGAGGTAGACTTTCAAGGTAAACAGAATTATAGCTAAGAAGATCTGCAAAACTTACTGTTTTGTGCTTTTACATGGGTATTTGTTAATCTTAGAGGAATACAGCCAATTAAACTTTACTGTCTCATAAACCTCCAAGCTATCTCCCTTTTGTTAGTTCCTTGTACTTCTTCCACAGCTATTGCAAATACGCTATTTATAGTGGTTCATGACAAGGAAATTCAACTGTGTATTGTCTGATGTAACTAAGTAATTACACAATTATTGATTAATCAGCTAATTATACTATGAAAAACGTTTCCTTTATTTAGAAGGGATTTAACCCAACTGTGTGTGGATTCACTTCTCTGAGGAAATATGTAGGTTATATCCACATGCTTTAATTATTTGCTTCCAATCCTGATGCCAACTTGTGAGTAAATGTTTAATGCTAGGAGCATTTACCCATACAAAGCCAGCTTTGTTTCCATTAATACATAAGAAAAACAATTCTTGCTTATTTACCTTCTTCAGGATTTTTTTTTCTAGTGGAGTATTACCTTGAAAAGTCCACCAATTAATTTGTATTCAGTTTTGCTCTTCATCTTAATTATACACTACAACTTAGTGACAACCTGAGCAGTGTTACCTAAAAGCAAAATCTGGCCCATCATTATTTACCTCCTGAAATCACCAAAAAGTGTCTTACATTTAGATATTTTGGGTTATCTGCATTTATTCAGGATAATTGAATCTTGGATGAGGGAAAGGCTGTGGATGTGGTCTACCTGGACTCTAGCAAGGTGTCTGACACTGTCTCCCATGGCATTCTCCTGGAGAAGCTGGCAGCTCATGGCCTTGACAGGAATACCCTTCGCTGGGTGAAAAACTGGCTAGTCGGCCGTGCCCAGGGAATGGTAGTGAATGGAGCTAAGTCCAGTTGG
>NW_009618385.1:19149-22568 GCF_000690535.1 Cariama cristata | reverse complement strand
TCCAGTGTTATTTATCTATTATTATATTTCTTCAGTTTTATATTATGGTATTGCAGTTTTATCTCTTCCTACTCTGATTTGACTGGCTTCCTTTTCTTTCTTTAACTTGTCATGTACTTCCCAATGTCACTTTCTTTCTTAAACAGATTTTCTTAATATTCTCTCTTTTTTTGCTTGTTGTGTTTTAGATCAGCATTTGATATTGCTGTTCTCTCCAGTGACACATTCATCATTGTCTTTACAATCATTTCAGTCTCATTCACAAAAAATTTCAAGCCCATACATAGACATATTCCGTATATTCTACACCTTGTCATTTTCTGCGATACGCTGCTGTGTTGGTCTTAGTGTTCATTTTCATTTTTTCCCATTTTAAGCCTTAATGAAGAAAACCAATGAATTCCTGTAATTCCTTCTCTAGAAGATCATAGATCTTATTTGAATATAAATCCCTTCTATTAGTTATAATATAGTTCTTTATATAGCCTATTCTTTGAGGTGGTAACTTTACAGTGTGCTCATTTCTGCATATGGAGAAACAAACTTTTTGGATTTTTTGTTATAATAACTTTTGAAAGTTTACTTTTGATATGCTTCTAAAATGGATATTACTTTTTAAAAAATATATGACTATGTAATGCATCATCGCAAATTTTATCATGTATTCTGTTTCTAAATGAGTCTTCTCAGAATTCTAAAGCAAATCTATCAATTAGTTAGAGTTTAAATAATTTTGGTTTCACTGAGTTACCTTGAGTTCTTTGGTAAATAAGTACTGTATCAGTCATTTCTTTATCTGTAGTTATCCATCACAGCGATTATTGCATTCTGAACTTTCTTATATAATGAAAATTAACTGAAATCTTAGGCAAAGGTTAGGTTTGAAGAAATTATGTACTAAAGCAGCTTTCTGCTGTGGTTCTCTAAATAATATATAGTGTTTTGAGTGCTCAGACCAGCAGGATAGGTAAGTAAATCAGTCACCTTGTTTCCTCTACAGTTATTTTCCTTCCTGGTAACAAGTTGGTTGTCAGAAGTGACTTGCTGGCACGTAGAAGGCTTACTGTTTGTTAGGAGTGTTGCTGATAGATTATCTGGTCCAACTGCCATGGTTCTTTTATCATCTGTGTCTTACACTATGCTTGCTGTACAGCTGTGCTGGAAGAGTTCCCCACGGTATCATTTTTTTTAATATCACTACTTGTAAGGCAACACAGTAAATGAAGTAGGCATTCAGGTACATCACTTAACTGAAGAGTTACTGGTCCTTTTTGGTTCGGTGGCATCTGACTGTTACACAGTTCCAGTTTCATCAGAGTGCATCTTTATACTGGCCAGGCAACAGCATGGTGCTCTAAACAAGCAACATAGGAATCATTTGTTTCTCCATGCTTAGCACTGCAGTTGGTCTCTCCACAAAGTTAAAATAGCATTGAATATAAAAATGTTTGAAATCAGACACCGCATACTTTCAAATCATCGCTTTCTGATTTATTCTCTCACTTTGTGGGCATATCACATCTAAATTTTTTAATACGAAAGGAAATTGCGAGGCATTACCTAACTGCTCTTTGGTGTAATTAAAGTTGAAGTTATATAGAAGTAACTTGAAAGCATTAAAGTAAACACTTTTTAATAGTAGAACAGAGAAAGCGATTTTAATTACAAAAAAACGAGTGCTGTAAAGTCTCAATTTGAGCATTCAGTGTTACGTAGAAAAGCCAAACATGTTAGATGGAATATTTCTGGAGCATTTTTGCACTCTTGCCAATGCTAAAATTGTGCTTTTGTAGTCTCAGTTCATATTGAACTACTCTTGTCGGTAAAATAACATAATCACAGAAGTATGGTTTGTTACTTTATAAGAAGGTAGGAATGAGACATTCTATGTACATTTGTAGCTCATGTATATGTCCTGGTTTCCGTGTATGTGTACTGCTTCGGAGATATTAGGTCATTCTGTTACCTTTTTAGAAGACAGAGAGACGTGGAATGGACAGAAAATGTAAGTGCAAAATATTATGGTCTTGTTAAAAATAAATGTAACCCTTACTTTTTTTGTAGCTGAGTGTGGTGGTCGAATTTATGCTGCTACATCAGGGCGCATTTTGTCCCCTGGTTACCCAGCACCATATGACAACAATCTTCATTGCACTTGGATTATCGAAGCAGATCCAGGAAAGACAATAAGGTACATGCTTAATTTCAATATTTATTGTTGATGTCAGTATTTTGTAAGCTATAGTCTGTGCCTTACATTCTCACACTCTTCCACACAATTTTTTGTTTATTAACTCCTCCTTACATTAATAAAGTAGATGCTTGTCATGCTGGCATTAATGAGTGCCATTCCTCTAGGGAACCTGGGTATCTAAATTGTGGGGGGAACACCTAGGAATCTAATTCAGAACTGTGAATTCCATTAGATAATATGGCCTATAAATCTTTAGGGTGGTGCACTGCTACGTCTTTTTATAGCTGTAAACAAGCTAAAGTGCCAAGCCATAGGTTGACCCTGGCTGGAGGCCAGGTGCCCACCCAACTGCTCTATCGCTCCCTGCCTCAGCAGGACAAGGAAGGGAGAAAGTAAGATGGAGAAAAAAAATCTGTGGGTCAAGATGAAGGCAGTTTAATAAAGCAAAGGCAAAGGTCATGCACAGAAGCGAAGGAAAACAAGAGTTATTCTCTACTTCCCATCAGCAGGCAATGTCCAGCCACTTCCCAGGAAGCAGGACTTCAGTGTGTGTAGTGGTTGATTTAGAAGACAAGCTTTGTAATAACGAGTGACGCCCCTCCTCCTCCTTTCTTTTAGCTTTTATTGCTGAGCAGGTGAGATGCCATACGGTATGGAATATCCCTTTGGTCAGCTTGGGTCAGTTGTCCTGGCTATGTCCCCTCCCAAGATCTGGCCCACCCCCAGCCCACGGGTGAGGGGCAACGTTGGAGAGACAGCCGTGGGGCTGTGCCAGCACTGCTCAGCAGGGGCCAAAGCACTGGGGCCTGAGCAGCCCCTTTCTGGCTGCCAACACACAGCACAGCGCTACGGGGGCTGCTGTGGGGAACGTTAACTCCATCACTGCCAGACCCAACACAGCTGACAACTGTGGTTTCAAAATTTTTCCCTTGAGTCAATGTAATGCAATTCTTTTATATCTTACTGTCACATTCAATGTAATAATTTGTTTTAAATCAAATATAATTATTCAACACTATTTCTTAAATACATTACCTCAAGCAACTGTAAAGTTCCTGACTCTCTGCTAGGAGTGCTCAGACATCAGGCATCTTGGACCTTGTTGAGTATCTGTTAGGAACTGTCTTTTTGTCATGAATGCTCTGATCTGATGAGGATTTGACAATTAACAGCAGCAGCAGAGAAGATTAGCACTGTAAAGCTTTATATACAACTTTGAAGGTTT
>NW_009618385.1:0-19118 GCF_000690535.1 Cariama cristata | reverse complement strand
TTCCTGCTCTCTTCCATCATATCATTATTAATATATATAACATTTTAAATTATGTGTCAGACTTTTTCCCCATAATGATTTGAATAATAAGCCCAGCAACATCTCAGAAGACATCGAGAATAATCAAATACGAAAAAAATTATGAGATTATAATAAGAAGTGCTTACAGGACTGAGAGAGTGCTTAATGCTTAAGGACTGGAAGAATTCTCTACATAAAGTAGGCAGCATAACAGAAAAGTGAAGAAATTAGAAGGATGCAGAAAATAAGGGAAACAAAACTGGTGGCTAATGCACAAAATAAAGGTACATGCCAAGAACTGAAATCTGGATCTTTTATTTCTATAATGATTTATGGAAAGATGATGGAAGGATTCAAGAACTCAGGCAGAAGGAAATGAGTAATACAAGAAGAACTTTTAAAACAATTTTTCCTCATCAGTTTGACATACCAACAGAAAGATCATCATACTTTGCTGTTGAGGTATAGCGAAATCACTCAAGTGAAAGGAATACCAATATTTAAAGACTCTTCCAATTCAGTTTTGCTGTAGTAACACAGATTCAGAAACTTTGAAATGGTAAATTCTGTTCAATATTCAAGCTAGTTTGTCCACTCCTATCAGGCAGTTGCTGTGAAAGCAAGAATGTAACAAAAGCACTTAGCTTCTAATAAAGATAGATAATCTTAATTTCTGTCATTTAAAAATAATCTATTGATACTAATATGTATCTAATATGCAACAGAGGTTAGTTTTATACTCCAGTTATAGGATAGAAGTGTGTGTCTTCCAGTAAATGTGTTACTTCACAATATTAGCTATTTATTTATTTAGAGCAAAAAGTTAGCAAATAGTAAACTATTTCTTTATTCAGTTTACGTGGATAATCATTTTAACTGATCACTAAAATGAAAATTATTACTTTTTAATATTAAACAGGCAAAACAATGTAAGCAAATGGCAAGTTATTCACTGGGAAGTTTTTTTCTTTTTTATTTTCAGTAATCCTACTTCACTAAGCCAAATAATGGATTCACTCCATCAATACATCATTTACATTTAAATGACAATTTTCAAATTAATGATTTCCAATTAACAACAAATGTAATAAATAAATATCAACACACAACTATTTGAAACAAAAAAGAAGTTTTGATGTTTACCTATTAGATTTCTTCAGTACTAAATATGTAAAGTGTCAGAACTTGAAGTCAATCCACATATTTTGATTAATAACATAGCATTCTTGAACACCTTTCTAAATCTAATACTTCAACTGGAGAGAAATACAGATTATTCCATTATAGTACAATTTTATATTTTATTAATTTTGGCATAAGGCAAAGATAGGATAACACATTTTCTGGTTTTTGTACAGGAAAGCAAATACCATGCTGACAGAATTTCCTGGGCTATGTATGCAACTGTCCGGTAGCTACTGCTTTTTTTCAATTGCATATAATTCAAGCCAATCTTGGTTCTTGGTATCCTCATTTGAATAAAGAGAGGAAATCTTTGATGAAATCATACTTCTTATCCCTTAAAATATCTATCATAAGAATGAGTTAACTTATAGAGCAAGTGCTATAAGCCTTATAACGGTGTTTTCTGTAATTCAAGCATTTATAGAACAGAATAGCATCTCTCTTGCAAGATCAGCTCATCTGACAGGAAAAAATGGATACCTCTGCAGGACCACCAGCCATTCTTCAGTCCTAAACAGTGTCTCAAAACTAAATATGGTTTGGGAATGGTTGCTTGTTTAATGAGTAATGTACAGTGCTTTTACTTTCTCTTTGCAGTCTGCATTTTATTGTTTTTGACACTGAGGTCGCCCATGACATCTTGAAGGTATGGGATGGGCCTGTTGAGAGCAGCATACTTCTGAAGGAATGGAGTGGCTCAGCCCTTCCAGAGGATATTCACAGCACTTTCAACTCTTTAACATTACAATTTGACAGTGATTTCTTCATCAGCAAATCAGGCTTCTCCATTCAATTTTCAAGTATGTAAATATTTTTTCCATCTCAAGTACAATAATTATATACACTGTATACATTATTGTTACATATATTAACTGTTTCTCATCTTACAACTTCCTCAGTCTTAAAAAAAAGAGATTATATAATATTAATTATTTTATATATTTATGCAAATAGCTATGACTAGGGAGAATTTTTGGATGTACTTTAAATTTTTAAGTTTTCTTATTCCTTGTTTTGTACAGCAACTACATACCTAGCATTATCTAGTTAGCATTATTTAACAAATCAAAATGGGTTTATACATATATAAGTTTTCTTCTGCGCTGATAGTTGTGCTACCTAATAATATGTTATTTTGTGTTTATGTTGTTTGAGTTGTTGGTTGCATGATCCATCATTTTTATGACCTTAACCAATATTTGTGATTAAACTGAAGAATAAAATGTATCGTAGCATATTGTAATACATTTAAAAATTTACTTTTAAACTAATCAAGTTCATCTTCAGGTCTAAAGTGAAAGGTCCTCTGTATAAGGGGAGCTGTGATCAATATTGTACAAGTGATCAATATTGTAAAACTGAGTATGTGGAGCCTTTCTGTGATATTATGACTGAAGTGTTAAAGAGTGAGAGTGGGACTGCAGGGAGACTATATTGTTGTCTTTAACTCAGTCATTACATCCTTATGTATCTAGATATAACGTATGTATTTCTGCTCAGAAACACAGGAAAATTATGAATTAATAAAATGTGTGAGAGTAGGAGTGTTATTTAAAAGCTTTTCTGTAGGTGCTGTCATTCAGAAGTAAAGGGCACTAATAAGCTTTCAGTCATTCTTATTTGCATGAGGAAATATACTTTGGGGCTTTCCTGGTCTCTAAATAATGCATTTTACATTTACCTGTTTATTTCATTTTGCTTAATTTTTCTGAGTGCTGTACCCCCCAAACCACGGGCTTTTCCATCCGTCCTGAGATGCCCAGTTGAAAGTATGCAAAATAAATTAAAGACAAAGAGCAGAAGAAACATTTCTAAAATTTCTGACTAGTGTGCTATATAACATTCTGCTTTTCATGTTGTTTGAAAAAAAGTGAAATTTTACATTTGTGGAAATGAAGGGGTTTTTTTACTCTTTCAGGGTTAGCAAACACTTTTTATGTTGTATTATATGAAAATATTTGTAAGTTTATGCACAGATTTTGAAAGGAGGAAAATATTTAAGCAGTTAGATTTGTCGACACATTCTTTGACCTTCAGCGATACTTATAGTAAGTGGGAGACAATTTAATGCTTTAAGGGTGAAGAACTGATTTTGTCATCTTAGTATAATATCTGATGGATGCAATCAGTGATGATGCTGGCAATTGCAGAGTATGTGTTACTGGAATTAATTGGAACCAGTGGTGAAGAACTGAATGCCTCAGCTCAAGTAAAGGGAAAATGATATTGAAGTTTCATTCACCCTGCTTGACAAGTGGAATGTTTTGTTAATTTTTTAATTTTTAATTAAGGAGTAAAAAACATAATTTAAGGAATATGTTAAAGAAAATGTTGAATTATTTAATCTAAAAATCAGAGCTGAGTTTATTTAGTTTCCTTGAGGCAATGGGCAGACCACTGTGGCCTTGATCTGTAAAGGATTTAAACTAATTCATCTGTGGCTAAGTGGGGATCTTTGCACGCTTCAGTATTCATCATGTGTTCAAACTGAAGGCCAGTTTATAGCGAAGTTGCATGGAATATTGAAATTTCACTACTTTAGTAGTTTCTAACTCAATGGATAAGAGAGTAATAATTTTTCTGGTAATTGCGGAAGAGGTAGATGTTTTATTACAAGTTCTATGAAGGTAACTGCTTAAGTTTTGTGTCTTTGTGTCACTTGAAGGATTTTTCAAGTGTTGCATTTATTAATGAGTGTATCTTATTTAAATATTAATTACAATCCAAGAAGTAAACTTCAGGTGCAGAATTGCACAGGATTGGAAAACCTTTTGGTTTAATCTGGACCTCTTACACATGCAACTTCTGTATTAGATTCTGTATTGGGATGAGTGTCTGCATCAATGAACATCCATTTACGGGATCATACAAAGGATGTACATCTGAGAGTATCAGGTCAAATGAACAGCTTAAAGACAAAGCGTTAAAGTGCTAACCTTCAGCTGTAGAATTTGTTTCACTGTGCTGTGAATTTGCTGATTACTTTCTATACTTTGCACTCTAGCATGTCCTTACTGCATCTGCCTGAAAAAGAGGTTCTGTGAAAGGATAGTATGAGGTAGATCAGAAAATATCACCTATAAATTACTTGCTGTTGATTGTAAATGTAATTAGAGGTATTTTTAATGGAAAAATATAGGTGACTGGAGCTTACAAAATATTTGAAGACTATTAAAAGTGCCTTGTCTTGCCCACTCAGCTCAGCATGTAGAGCATGAGGACGCGAACTGACAAGAGTGATTATGTTAATTGTAATCAGTCTAATGCTTTTCATTAAAACTTAATTACCATTTAATCATGCATAAAAGGACAAAAAATGGAGTTCATTGTACAAAATTGACCTTTACTCTCGGGGTTAAATACATTTAAACTATGTATTATAGGCCACGGATGTCAACCAACTCTTTCTGGTTGTAATACAAAAAGGAAACACAAGAAGGGTATAGGTAAATTTGGTATTTGGCTTCTTTGTTCCAGAGAAACAAGGTTACTGGCAGCAAAAACTTCTTGCCTAAGTTAAACATAAAAAAGTTGGGTTTTAACCTAACTTAATTCTAATCTATGTGTCTAAGGTAAATGGGATAAATTACCCTCTGAAGTTGCCTTTTTCATTTTACCAGCTTTTATAGGTCTAGGTATACTAACATACACTAAATTTCAAACTTCTGAATATCTAAGGGCACGTGAAATGAATCCTACCTGTCTTTTCACAGGGGTCTAGTTCCCTTTGAGATACCATAAGTTATCCTGGCTAGTCTCCACCTGCTGCTCGAGGTCACATACCCATAAGTCCTTGGTCGTATCTTCCAATCCTGGGCAGGTACCTTGGGTATTGCAAGGCATCTCAAATGAGACTAGCCACCTATGTTGAAGCAGATCAGTCTTGCCCTGAATGTTTAATCTTCAGCTACTCTAGACTTCTGAAAGCACTTGGATCCCATGCTAGTGGATGGTCCATTGCTTTTATTGACATGAAGCTTATTTTATTGAGAACTTGTTTATATCTAACCATAGAATTTGTTTACTTGGTATTTAACAAAACCAATAGAAGTGGCAGATGATAGGAACAACACTGGCAGTTGCTAATCGTATTATCATTCTTACAGACTCAGTTATTTTAACAATGCCTAATAGTAGTTCTACCCTTACAGTCTAGCCTGTTTTCTTGAACTAAATTCTCAGCTGTTGTAAATTAAGAGAACTGTATCCTTTTCTCAAACTAAATGAGGCATTCACAGTTCCTCAGCAGGTGTCATAGATTTTGCTCCTCAGGGCAAATACATCAAAGGATTATTCTCACTCTTATAATGGAAAAAACATTTTTGGAAATGTCTGGCTTTTCTAGAGTCAGACCCATCTGTGATCATTTTCTATGCCTACCTCTGGTTCTATGGCATTGTTAATTTCTTTTAGTCATAGTATTCTGGAAGCATACACTTTAATTAACAATATGCCTATCTCTGCTTTCATGTGAACAGAAAGGTTATCTTTTTTTTACTAATACAGAACAACTGGCAAAAAGTTAATAAAGTAGCAAAGAGGTTTTTCTCAATTTCTTTGTAATATTTCTGTCTTATTAGAAGAACTTCAGACACTCATTTTATTAAACGTGAAGATACGAAATGAAAGCATTTGTATAGTTGGTTTAGTCCAATTCTGTTTTTTCTGTTGTTTACTTGCTCTCCCAATATTTTTAAAATTTGCTTTTGAAGTAAATGCAGATATAAGCAATGACAAGTAAAGATGCCTGACTAAATCTTTACCTTAATAACATAAATCATGAATTACAATAATACAAATAAATAACTGAAACCAACCAGTTAATTAGAACAATTATTTGGAAATTATGTCTGATGTTGACGTATCTGTTAATATCTTACTTCCTCTGACAAGGGCTTAAGCATCAGCTGTTCTGTGTTTGATAGGGCTTAATCTGGCAAATCTATTAAAGCAATGATGCCTGCTTCTGTCCAGTTTTGTAATTCCATTTGATTATTTGTTTGTCTACAGCAATTCTTACAATAGCTGTGCCACATATCTCGAACTGTTAGAGTACTGTTGTCTTGTAAATTGTTCTTTTAGTGCTGAGGTATCTTTTGATCACTTGCCTAATGTCCTGAGCTACTACATTTAAGTAGTATAAGCATTTCCGTGACAGAATCTTCATTGCTAGGGTTTGTTGTGCAATTATTCCAGTTTGATTCACAATTAAATTACCAAGAAAAGGAGGTTAACACAAAAATATATTTTAAAAGAAATTTACACATGCATAATCACATATCTGCCTTACTAACTAAATTTTGAGTTCAAAGAAAATTAAATCCATTAAGACATCCCTTGTTAAAATAAATAAAAGGATACAAGAATTCAATATTCCCTTTTAAAGTCTGTAACCTAAATATTTCACAGTTCAGTCTCTTCTCTTGCTTTCTGTGATGCTATGAATGTTGCATTGCATGCTCACAATAACACGGTTTCATGCTAATGAACACACAGTGTCATGCTAATGAAGCTGTGTCATAGCATTCCTATCCATCATCTAATCCATGGCCTGGGCAAGGCATCCTCAGCCTCATAGCGGGTAGCAGTTCTTCGTTTGGTTCCTGTGGAGCTAAGCAGAAATGAAGCTGGTAGGTTGCTTCGATGGTTATCTCTAAACTTGTGAGCTTTTGTACTTCAGACTTAATGAAAAAGGCTGCATTAGCATTTGGGTTTCTTTTTTCTTTCCATTCTTGGACAATAGAAGACATTTAAATATGTGGTTGATGCTCATTTGCACAGTTCTTAGTGTGTACATTTAGATGCATTAAGTGAGATACTTTTTAGAGAGCAAACACTCTTCTATCACATTTGGAAATGTTTGTTAGTCTGAAATCACTGCAAATTCTATCTACAATGTCTTGGGTTTGATATGCCAAGGTCCTTCTCAAACCTGTTGTGCAAGCATAATGCAGTAAACAAGGGAAGCTTGTGCATTGCCTGCAATTTATAAACCTAGCTCCTGAAAAATCTTTATTATTTTTATAGTCACGTGGAGTAGAAAAAAAATAGAGTGTCTGCAGCACAACACTACAGCAAATGGCTTACATGATTATTTACCGTAGACATAGTGAAAACAACATTGATGAAGGTGATGTGTTGTTTTTTTTTTTCTTGAGCTACAATAGATTACAAGGTAAGCAAACTGATAAAAAGAAGTGTCCTTCATGTGAAAGATAAATTAGGCGCAAATCTAACATATTGCTCACAAGGCTACAGACATACAAATACACAGCGTGTCATATTCTCAAAAACAGTCTCCTTTTGATTTTCAGTGACGTTTTAAATCAACTTTGAAAATGTGATTTAGGGGCCAAATCCAAAATAAGATCTAAAACGGGATTCTGGAAGATTATTAAATTAAAAACAGAGAGGCGTAACACAGTGGCTGCCAACATATGGAGGTCTGAAAACTCCGTAACAATCTGTGGTTTTCCCAGCTGCCTGTTCTTCTGCCACCTACGTCTAGTTCTGTCTTTTGTGTAGACAGACGCCTGTTCCACTCTGAACAGATGAGATGGTACGAGATGGGAAATCTGTACAGAGTGTTATTCTGTAACCCGCGGAGGATCATGTAGCTTACTGCTTACAACACCTCTGCAGGAGCTGAGAAGCAGCGATTTAGTTCTTTTCCAGCTTGATGGAATTCAAATCCCCTCTCCTGGCTATGCTATCTTAGGCACCTAATTTTTCTCAGTCATTTCTAAAAAGTCTAACTATGGAATTCGGTTTGATTTACCATCCTTGAGTCTAAAATGTAGTTGCTGCTTTCACTACTTTGCAGCATATATGTTTTAAATGTGTTCAGCTTCAAGTTTCTGAATTCATCAGGTTTTTTTGAAAATTGCATGTGGCAATGTTACATCACAGTTTGAACACGGCGTTTCGTGTAAGTATGTAAGCTAGATATTAATTGCATGTCTATACATTAGTGTAGGGGCTGAGAAGAAAAGACCCTGTTAATAAAATAAGAGCAATGACAATAGAACTGGTGATTTTTAATGTCTGGGTTACTTATCACTACATAGAACCTCTATACCCTTGAGATATGTGCACAATACCAAATGAAGCAATAGTAGACTTGTAGTTTTCATGCAGTTATAGAACCTCTTGGGAATCTTGAGAAGTAAAAGAACTTGGAAAGGAGACAAGTTGAAAAGTTGACAGTTTGTCTAAATGTTCACTTTAGTAGATGACACATCAGTGCTTAAATGTCTGGTGTTTTGTTTAATTAGGATCAAGTGTATCTGGTATGATAAAAAGGTTGTTAGTTTCAAATACATAAAATAACTTCTGAGGCTGCAAGAACAAAAGTGTAAAGAACATTTTGGTGCTTATTAAACATCTGTGATTGTTTTTAAAATTTAGAACTTTGTGTATAAAAAATGGAGATGAACAGTGAAATTAATATTAAGAGGCATCAGTCCTTTGTAATTGGTGCATAGTTGACAGTCAAAATGGGAAAAAATGTTATTTGCTGAGATATTATATTGCATAACCTTTTAAGGAGAAAATTAAGATATTCAGAGATTTGTTGAAAAGTATCAGTGACACAGATGGGCTTATGCTCATTCACTTGAAAGAATTATGATTCTTTAAAAGATAAGCACTGTAGTGATCCATTTTTTAGAACTGTTATTGTCTGTTAAATGAGAAAGAACTTCTCTGAGGTCATGACCATGCATTCCTTCCCCTGTAGCCAAGTGCGCATTTAGTAAACTGCGCTAATATGAGATGTCAGGTAAATTGTCAGCGTGGTGCCTGGGGAGTACTTACCCAGTACTCATTAGTACTGGCAACCGTTGCTATAATTCTTGGATTAATGCTTATAAATTCTGGTGGGAAAAAGTCCACCACTGTTAAAAAACCTGCTATGTCTTTTACTTCATTTAGATATAGGAACAATCCCAAGGTACGAGAGGTACTATTTTGGAATGGAAACAAGGTCAAAAATTCTCTGAATAACAAAATGTTAAACAAAGCTCCTGTGTTTGTAGTGTGTAATTATTATAACCTGTGACTTCTTAAAAAGAGCTGTTTTACAGTTTCTGATTTGTCTAAGTGACCACCTATTTGCTAGAACATGCATAAAACCATTTTACCGATCTAAAATGTTTGTTTCTCATTTTACTTATTCTTTTTTCAACCTTTCTGTCTCCTGAAAATTTACAACACAGGAAAAAAAAAAGTTTTCCAGTTGTACTACTTGGTAACTGTTTCAGTTTTGCAAATGTTTAGTTGCTCTTGCTGTTTCTTACAGTGGTATATTCTTTTGGTGTGGATGGAAGGAGTAGATACAGTTATTAATACAGGAAAATACCTGCACGTTATGGTCACAAAGGTTGCATCGTGGTGGTAGTGATAGAGCTCTTTTATCTTATGAAAGCCTTTGGGTTGTGTCATTTGAAACAAGCAAACAAAATAATTTTGATGAAATATTAATGTTTCCTGGGATTGAAACAGAAAAAATGAAAAAACCCGTAACCCCACAAAAAATAGAACAGGGAGGATAGACTGTTATCACTAATGCATGTCATTCATAGGAGGTATAGAAGAGACTGTGGCCCTCTATTTAAAACAGTAGAAAGTGATTATCAAGCATAAAGAAATAATATTTTATGTTCTTAGGTTTTTTTGGCCTGTAATTTGTATCACCGGCCTATAGCCCGGGTACTTGAAGTACTACATACTGCTCAAAATACAGAAAGACATAGTCACTGCTTTCCCAGAGAGTGTTGAAGAATGGTGCAGCCAAATATGATAAGTAACAATAACATTAGCTCATCAGTCAACAAAGTGGTAAAAAACAACTTTAACACAGCATATATGCTAAATTACATATATACTAAATTACATAAATTTTTCTCTGAATGCAAAATTACACCTTGAAAAGACATCAGATGTAGAGTTAAGGTGGTTACGAATCAGTTTAAGAATGAATCAGTTGTCTGATGCGTGAGCACACAAGAAAGTACACATAGTTCATATTAGAAAAAAGACAATAATTTAATACTGATGTTTCGTGTTTTTTCAAAGATTATCCCTTGCAGTACCAGAGATGAGCAGAAGGGTATAGTGTAGCAGTTTTTTTAAAAAAGTCTTTGGTCTGAATTCAAGAAGTTTAAACTTGGTTGAATGAAAGTGATGAAAGTGATAGAAGGACTTGTAGATACACACCAATATCATTAATGGTGATTGTGACACTGGGTTTGTGACTTCTTATTTTGGCTTTTGCTCACAGTTGTGGTAAGTTCTTTGAAAAAGACATGTTTGGCTGGCACGGCCTGGAGTCGTAGGAAACAGAGTGCAAGTCAGTGATTCAGGGACAGTAGCCTCCAGAGATGGGACCTTCTTTTCTTGGGAACACTGCAGTATTTACTGCAGTCAGGATGTTGAATACCTAAAGCCAGTAGAAGAGACCTGGCATCTTCCACAAATCCATAATGGATGTAGATTTATGCATCCACTTTCTGGTTGATTACTTGCTTTAAGTCATACCATACTGATTGTTCTGCTCAGTTTAACATTACTTTTTTAATTAATTTATTTTTTTACAAAGCAAAATCCATATCCAAACTCAGGAGACTGAACATAGGAGAGATATTTTGCTTAGAATCAGTTTGAGTGTACTCTAAGAAAGTTGTTGCTTGCCCCTGAAATGGTGACTTCAGGGCTCCATAAAGCTGCTATTTGATTCATCCAACTGAGTAAACATAGCATTTGCATGCTGCAGGATTTTAAGACTATGAAACAATGGTATTTATATTATGATACTTACCCTATTGTGCAAAAGGCATCAAAGTGCATAAAGAAATTTGTTTTGGTAACCAGAATGTTAAAGTAAGAAAAGGAGCTACTAGCTCTTTTGGTGCATTAACTGGACAAAAAAAAAAAGAAGAAAAAAGCTTGTGTTAGTTGCCTCTCAGGCTCTATTTTATACTAAGGAAACTGGCAGGAAGCCAACGTAATCATGGTATATCTCAGTGGGCAGATTCTTGTAAAAAATAAACAAAATGCTTTCCTATATTAACTGATGAGTAAATAATATTGCCTCTGCTTGGGATGCTCATGTACAAATACTGTGCTTTTTATTGTGAATGTTTAATATCTACACCTTAAAGCTTTTATTTCATCATTCTCTCATAGCTTCTATTGCATCAACCTGTAATGATCCCGGGACACCCCAGAATGGCAGTAGATATGGAGACAGCAGAGAGCCTGGGGACACTACGACCTTTCAATGTGACCCTGGCTATCAACTTCAAGGACAGGCTAAAATTACATGTGTACAGCTGAATAATCGATTCTTCTGGCAACCTGATCCTCCTACATGCATAGGTAATAAGATGAAATGTTAGTCTCTGTTTAAGGTTAATACAGATCAGATTTCTTGTTCAACCAGTGGGCATATGATGTTCATGCTGGAGTGATGCTCTTTGCAGAACCCAGTTACTTCGTACTTAAGGTTAATGACATGGTCATTCTCAATATTAACGCTATTTTTGGATGTCATTTTCTCACTCTATTCTATTCTTTAAACTTCACAGAAGTTTAAAATTGACAAAATCTAATGGAAATAATTAAATGGAAGAGATGATTTGAATAATAAAAAAAAAAATTCTCATTGAAATGGTCCTGTTAGAATGCAATCTGCATTCCATTATTTATTCTGAAAATTTTCTGAATTCTTTTATGGATTAAATGCCCATCCTCTGCAATCACTAGGAAGCTAAAGATATTTTTTCCAAATCAGGATGCTTGTGGGAAAAATTAGATGCAGAGAAGGGGGTCCAAGTGACAATGCTGTTGAAAGAAATTACATTTATTTCCATAGCACCAGGAGAGGGTTGGAGATCTTTCTTTAAAATAAATTTTGGTTCTTGGTTCCATAGTCCTATATGGCATAAGATTCTGATCAATAGAGTAACAATTACAAACTTACAAGTCTTGCTGAAATGCATTTTAAGGTCAATGATGTATCTCTTCTAACATTAGAGATAATCAACATCTGTGAAAAATTATCTGCTAGGTATAGTAATTTTTCAAATCTTTATGATTTTGTTGCCTATTGATTTATAGTTAAACGAAGACTTGCTTTAATGATCCTGAAAACTAGATACAATATGTTTTGATAGCACTGGAACAAACATAATGCTTTTTCTTTCTACAAGCCATTTTGGAGAGGCTTTTTCCAAACCAGCAAATCCCCCCAAAACTGCAGTCCCTCTGTTTCTCTAAAGTCTTTACAGATATCTCAAAAATACTGGGAAGGGTTCAGGATAGTGCCTCTAACTCCGTATCACCTAGCAGAATTGGAGCACCGTATGATTTGAACATTGTCTTCTGGATACCTTCTGTACACTGTACAAACAGCAGTATGAAACTGTTTACTAAAGATACTGGGATTATTCACAAATTAAAAATATTTAAATAAATTTAAAAAAAAAATCTGGTGCCTAAAGAACTACAATCTAGTAAAGGTCTTACAATCCAGTAAAAAAAAACCAAAACCCAACCAACCAACCAAAAAAACCACAGAAGAGAGACTACTTTTGGGGAAAAAGTGTATACATATTGTTATTCTTCCATGTACTCAAGGTGACTTTGTAGGGGCAAGTAGATTAAAGTAATATTTACTGTAGACATGAAAATATTAGAAATCTTAAGCGTTCTGTAAAGCCATTATGTCATTTACAAAATTTTCATAAAGTCCTTATTTTAGTATGCTTACTTATAAATGAAAAATTACTTACATTTAATAACTACTACTCAGTACTCTGAACATTGTGTGACTTCCATCCCTGATTGTTTAATGTTTTCTGCTCTATTTTTACTTCATAACTTTGATCATGGTTATCTCAGGCTGACTCATCAGCACACATAAGGAACATGTGAAACATTTCCTGGAACCGTCACTTGTGAATAAAACAAAAACTAAACAAAAAATGAAAAAACCTCCAACACCAAAAAAACATACCCTGAATCAAGAAAAAAGAATGCCTAAAATGCAAAAAATACAGACACAAAAAAACCCATATACATAAGTATACTAAAGGTTTAAATAAATAAAGAAAGAAATAATGGAGAGGAAAAAAAAAGTTCAGGTTGCTTTCATAAATACCACGAATGGAATGTCTTTGTTAATGTTTTCATATGGGTTAGGAGCATGGTTTCCAAGTAAATTTTCTTGCTCATGCTTTAGTTCATGATTCTGAATTTTCCTGGAGCTTTTGAATTAAACCAAACTGCAAAAGATTGAGCACATCTTTTGTGCTCCAACCACTTGTGAGCATTCAGTCCAGACTAGAGCATTGGACCAGACTAGAAATGACCTCAAAAAATCCTTCTTTAAAATGTTTAATGCAGATTCCAAATCCTTAGTACCAGCTGTTTTGCTCTACAAGTGTGTTCCTGTCAGTCTGCGTGACTTGGCAATGTAGATGCAGCCCATGTTGACTACTGTACATTTTAGTTAGACCTCTATGTGATTATCGTCTTTGGAAGTTGGATTCCTTATCTGTTCAAAAGGAACATTCAATTTATGGTAACTAAATGAATGTGTTTGATTTTTGATTTGATTTACTGAGTGCATCAAACTGTTTTGTGTTACATCTACTGCGTTTCAAAAGAAACTGCATCCTGAATCCTGCCATTGAGCTTTTCCAGTTCTTAAAGTGCTTCCAGTATATAAGAAATACTTCAGCTTGATAGAGATGGGATTAGGTAACAGCAGAAATATACAGGACTTCCTATTTAACTTCATATTTTTATTTTTAGAGAGAGCATTTCTTATGCTTCTTTGGAATATGAACAGAGCTCACTTTTTTAAGGAAAATACAAAAAAGTTTGCTAGCTGGAGGTTTTTTAATTACTATTATTTTTGGTAAATGTAGAAGTCAATTTACTCCTATTTAACAGCAAATATGTGCTTGTGAATTTAACATGTGACCATATTCCTATTTCTTTTTACATTGTGACAGCTGCATGTGGAGGAAACCTGACAGGCCCAGCAGGAGTTATTTTATCACCTAACTATCCACAGCCTTATCCTCCTGGGAAAGAATGTGACTGGAGAATAAAAGTAAACCCTGACTTTGTCATTGCCTTGATATTCAAAAGGTACCATTTCTATATGAATGCCTCTGTTTAAAAGGATTTTAAATGTCACATCTAAAACTGGCATCATATATCACTTCTTAAAACTTCTAATTATATTCTCTGGCTAAGTCCTGGAGCATGCATCTAATATGTCCTATATCATTGCTTCTAAATAACGTTAAAGAAAATAATATATGTCATTTTTGATATTGAATATATTCCTGAGCCACAAAACTTTCTGCGACCTTTGAAATAAAAATCTTTGAAAAAAGTCAGTTCATATAAATGCTTGATTTACGTTGTTGTACCTTATAGTAGAGACTTGAACTGTAGTGGAAACTCTATCTGTAACTTAGTTCTTAAAGGTTTTTACAAATACTCTTTGCTTGGAGTGCATAGATCAGGAAAAAAAGATTGATCTACTTAGTCAAGAGATAAAAGACATCTAGATAATGTTGTGTCATAATTTTAAAAAAGTTTTATTTATTCAGTGTTCCATCATCAACCTATATTTGTTGTATAGATTTTGAACACAAATTGAACTTCAGGGATATAGTCATATTCATGTGTTCAGTTTATCATTTCTGTTTGAATCAGGCCTATATAATCATCTTGCTTGCTATATCTATGGATGCAAATGCAACTTTTTTTTTTCTTTTTTTGATTCTCTGTCCTAAATGTGATTTGTTAGCTAAGAATGGTAACATTGCTGTTGACTTCAGTGGGATGATGATCAATTCTGATTCTTTTAGGATGAGATGATGGCATGTTCAGAATTTTGTTGTGTAACATCTGCACCCTTTTTTTGAAAAACAAACAAACAAACAAAAAACAACCCACCAAAACTAAAAAAAAACCTAAGTTTCTTTCAATGACTGTTTGTGATGTGTTTTCTAATAAAATTGATATACAAGGAATTAAAGAATCAAAGCCTAAGGTACTTGAAATTATATAATCAAGAATATGATCATTCTGTTCTTTAGGTATTTGATCAAATACCATTAAGCAGTGAGATTAGTTCTCCACTAATTACGGTCTTGAAGATGTCACATGATAGGTGTGGTAAGCAGCATATTTCTGTGGAAGGCCTAAATAATCAGTTCAAATGCTCCATTTCAAGTAAGATGAAAGAAACTTATAGTTATTCAGTATTCAGGTTTGTTTGTGAATTCTATTTTAAGGAATACGAGTATGAGCAATATAATGGAATTTGCAGTTAATGCAAAATTATTTATTTTATAAATAATTGCAGTCCAGTAATACACACTGGACTGCCTAAGTCTTTCCTAGATTTGATACTCTCTGCTACAAGTTCTTAAATTCTCCAGACAGAAATCTTCCTTAGAAACCTGAAAGAAAAGATTATGCCACAGCTTCCTAGGTTTTTGGCACTACTTTTTACAAAACTATCTCATTTGGAGAATATTCTTGGAAACTCATCCATCTTCTGACTGATGCCAGTATGGGGCCTTTTAAAGTCTAGATTGTGGGGTTGTTAATCTTGTAAATACTTTTGGAAAATGGCAAAAAAAGAAAAAAAAGAAGGGAAAATTGGAATACAAAGTAAGAAGGAGGGAAAATCCAACACTCTTATCTGTGTACATCTGGGTAGCAAACAGACATTCCTTCATCCACTAGATGGGTGACCTTATCATAGAAGGAAATCAAACTAGTTAAACAGGACTTTCCTTTTGTAAACCCACGTTGACTGTGCCTCATGATTGCATTATTCTTTAAATGCCTTTCAATAGTACCCAATATAATCTTCCCCATAATTTTTCAGGAATTGAGGTTAGACTAAGAGGTCTGTAGTTCCCTGAGTCTTCCCTCACACTCTTGTTGTAAAGTGCAAAAGCACTGGCTAGCTTCCAGTCAGCAGGGACCTCCCCAGACTCCCAAGACCTTTGGTAGATGATCGAGAGGTGTAATGTTTCTTTGACATCTGCAAAATTGGCATTCTTAACATGCCATTTTCTTTTCATTTTGTCTCATATTTTTCATTCTTAGGCAGTGTGCTACATCTGAGACCTGTACTATTTTCAAGGAACTGGTTTTGAGAAGATAGCGGTGTCTGCATAGGCTGAGAATGTGGGCTGAGAATAGAGAGATGCAATATATGTCATCAAATGTGTGTTGACTACAGAAAGATTGAAAGCTGTTACCCTGTACAATTTTCTTTTCCTTGTTCTTGATCTTTAGACTGCTATTTCTTTCAACCCTTCTAACTCTCAGCTAAAAATTCTCTGTCTTGGCAAAAGTTTCGAAACATTTTTCTGGCTTCTCTTACCTCTTGAAAATAGGGCATAAAATACTATTCATTGTATGAAGCCATTTCCATTTGACATCACTCAGGAAAATGTTTTATGCTGATTTCTTAGCTAAAGACATTGTTCCTTTTTGTCTTACGTGATTTGTAACATTTTATGTCTACGAGTATTAACTGATGTAATAGAAAGAAAAACAGCTGACCACCACACTTGCAAAAAAGCCAAATATTTATTTGTTTTGTTTTGCAAAGATAATTAGAAAGAAAAAAATCCACTCACTTGACTGAGTCCGTGCCTAGTTTTTTAATGTACTTTTACTTTTCTTATGTTTTCTTCAGTGTTCCTAGTATATCCTTTTATCTAGCTCAGTATAAATTTCTCATATAAATGCCTGTGGTTTTATCTTTGTGTTGTCAGAACTCATCTCAATTAAATTCCTCTGAAAGACATTCCATTCATATTATCTTCATAATTGTTTTGTATAAACCTATGAATGTAATCAAATATGGCATAGCATAGATGGTTTAGTGAGAGTAATAATAGTTCACTTTAATTTATCATCATTCTCTGATATAATTTGGGTGTGAACAAAGGCGAGTTCTAGGATAATGGTCTTTCCACGTGAAAGCATCTTGTTTCTAACATGGTAAATTTATGTTATTAAAGGGTGAATTTAGTATCATCCAGTTCAGCCAACTAAAATTTGGACTTTTAATTTAAGGTAGCTGTCTGGATCATTCCTGTGGTCACTAGAAAGAGGCAACCTTTCTGCAGCAGGTGATTCATTCCATCTTGGGAAAGGCATTTAAGATAGGCAGGAAGATATGTTTCTTTTTCATTGACTGTAGTCAGAGCCTGCATGATGGCCTGATAGTAGACCTTTTGGAAAGCTGAAAGTATTCAAATCAATGTTACAGAGAACTGCATTGAAAGTTAGTACATTTTCACTGTGAATCATATTTTAAAAGACTTTTATGTCTGGAGAAAAAAATGTGTTAGGCAGAAGATTGGCAGCCAGAGTCACAGTAGTGTTTAACTCATTAAAAAGAAATGAAGACTTAATTCTCTTTTTCTTTTATTTTCAGTTTCAATATGGAACCCAGTTATGATTTTCTACATATTTATGAAGGGGAAGATTCCAACAGTCCTCTAATTGGCAGTTTTCAAGGCTCACAGGCTCCTGAAAGAATAGAGAGCAATGGTAACAGTCTGTTTCTGGCTTTTCGCAGTGATGCTTCTGTTGGAATGTCAGGATTTGCCATTGACTATAAAGGTACTGTTCTCACAACAATCTATGGAAACGTAAAGGGAAAGAAATGTTATTTAGTATTTATTGAGACTGAAATCTGTTTACTTCTAGATGTATTGATACTGAACTGCCAAATACCTCTTTGCATCGATGTGAGTTTTAAAAACTATTTTCTGTAAACGTGTGGAGGAACACAGAAATCCTTTAGTGAAATGTCTTTCACATTACTTATGCACATTTTCATCTTCCAGAAAAAAAAAGTAGAGGTAGAAGATGCACATCAAAAGTAGCATTTGGAAAAGAGTTGTAGAATAATGGAATTGTCTTACCCAATTAGAATACATGACTGCTGCTGCTTCCTTCCTGGTACATACCAATACATTTTCCTTTCCAATTTGTTGTTGAAGTTACATAAGCGTTTTTGAATGACTACTGCAGGAAAATATTTGCATTTTTTTGGAGGGTACCTATTACTAGCCCGAGAAGGGGTTACACTGACTCTTTATTAAAGACACACTCTCATTTTAAATGCAGGTTTCTCTTCTGAACACAGATGCTGTCTCTGGCTTGATTATCATCTCTGCTGAGATTTATCAAGCTGGTGTTCATCAGGAGAGGTGCTACTTCAGCTTCTTATTGTTGACAATGGAAGCAAACCACATTAATGTACATGTCAAAAATGAAGGAACAAAAATATTTAAAGAATATAGAAATAACATACCAATAAAAGAGAGGGAGGTTAAAAAGAATGATTAAATCATTTTTGTAGTTAGTCTTAATCTTTCATCCAGCATCAAGCATTATGCTCCATGTTGGCAAAGCTTATCTTCCCAAGCTAATTGTCATATTGCCATAGATGAAATCTTAATCTCTTTGTTCCTGTCTAAACTTGAAACAAAATATAAATAAAATGGGAAAACAATTGGTTCCAGGAAGTCTTGTTGGCCTGCAAGGAAAGAAAATGACAAATTGAGCAGAAGGAGATAAAGATGCCCATTGAAAATGTGCATACACATTTTAACTGTGTGTGTGTATATTTTGTTCTCAGCGTAGTCTGATATGTGTGCCTTTATGCAACTGGCAGTTAAATGAAATAATAAGAAAATAAAAATATAACATGTAGAAGCAGAACAATATATTTTAAAAAGTTATTATATTCAATGGGCAGTACGTTTGGGCCTAATAATTCAATATTTTTATTAAATACATTATTTAATATTTTATATAAAATGTATAGAATCACAGAATGGTTTGGGTTG